>NW_021227090.1:0-1131 GCF_002162155.2 Triticum dicoccoides | reverse complement strand
TTTTCTGGAATTTCCTATATAAAAATAAATCCAGAAAAGAATTTACTGCGTCAGCACTACGTCAGCATGACGTAAGCGAGTCAACGGGCAGCCCAGGTCAAACTGACCAGTGGGTCCTCCGTGTCAGTGACTAACCTAACTAACTGGGTTAGTTAGCGTTTTAATTTAAACTAACCTAGATTAATTAGGCGGGCTGGTCCCGCATGTCAGTGACACAGGGGGAGGTCAAACCCCGGTCAAATGGCCCAAACAGGCCGGCGGCTCAACGCCGGCGGCAACAGGCACGGCGGAGGGCTTCGGGAACGCTCCTCCGGCGACCATTCGGGCGGCGGAGAGGCTCTACGGGTAGCTGGGAGGGCGCCGCGTCTTCCTGTGGAGTCGGTTGGGGTCGGGGCGGCCGGAATCGGCGCCGGCGTCGACCTAGGTGGCCGCCGGAGTTCGGCCAAGGTCGAACGCGGCGCTGCGGTGCACTAGAGGAGAAACGGAAAGGCTCTGGGGGCTCCTGGTGTTGGGTTTCGTAGTAATTTCAAAAATTTTCCTACGCACACGCAGGATCATGTGATGCATAGCAACGAGGGGAAGAGTATTGTCTACGTACCCTACGCAGACCGACTGCAGAAGCGATGACACGACGTAGAGGAAGTAGTCGTACGTCTTCTCGATCCAACCGATCAAGCACCGAAACTACGGCACCTCCGAGTTCGAGCACACGTTCAGCTCGATGACGATCCCCGGACTCCGATCCAGCAAAGTGTCGGGGATGAGTTCCGTCAGCACGACGGCGTGATGACGATCTTGATGAACTACAGCAGCAGGGCTTCGCCTAAACTCCGCTACAGTATTATCGAGGAATATGGTGGCAGGGGGCACCGCACACGGCTAAGGAATCGATCACGTGGATCAACTTGTGTCAACTTGTGTGTTTAGAGGTGCCCCTGCCTCCGTATATAAAGGAGCTAAGGGGGGAGGAGGCGCCGGCCAGGAGGAGGTGGCGCAGGAGGAGTCCTACTCCTACCGGGAGTAGGACTCCCCTCCAATCCTATTCCAACTAGGATTCCCAAGGGGGAAAGAGGGAGAGGGGTGGCCGGCCACCTCTCCTAGTCCTACTAGGACTAGGGGAAGGGGGGAGGC
>NW_021227089.1:0-1122 GCF_002162155.2 Triticum dicoccoides | reverse complement strand
AAAAAACCTCTCGAACAGCGACCAGTTTCTCGCCTTATCATGCCAGTCAGTTTTAGCTTTCTCCACTGAGGCGTTAGCCCGGCTCAACCGGGGTGCAATCGCAGTGGTTCTCCCAGTGCCACCTTAGCCGACAGAACGGAACGTAAGGCACCAAAACGTGGGAGCCGGGCAAACCCAACTATTGACCCAAGACATGATTCGGAGCCGATTCATATAATGCTATAAGTTCGGGGTGCCGCAGTTGTGAAAGTGTTCGGACTTTATCACACCATAGAGTGGGGAGCATAAGCCCCCGGTGTATTATGCCGTACCAAAATATACGGGTGCCAGATGTCATATAATGAGCATATATATATAAAATGTGATGCAATTGCGATCATAAAGGTGCTGCATTATTAATGAAAGAAAAGTCTGCTAGTAGAGCGGACTGATACAAATAGTGCGGTAAGCAAGGGATTTGGACTAAATAAACATGTCCCCCTCCAGGGATGAGCTGCGGATTTGGTGTATATAATCGAATTTAATGCTCGTAATTGAGACCACCTGAGTGTTCGGCGTGGCCTTCTTTAGTCCCTGACTGTTGCATCATGAGTTCGGCAGGTTCACCGCCGGACAGGGCTTCTGGTTAACAGAGTCCTGTGTACAAAAAAGAAGAAAAATAATAAAAAAATAGGGGCACATTTGCGAGCCCCCGGTGTGGTCGAACCGCACTCTGGGTCCGTTGTGATCGTGCCCCCTCCCCTGTGCCCATGGTATCTCCAAAGCGTAATGATGTACGCGGAGTGTTATTCTTGCGATCATACGCGGGCGAGGGTTGGGGCCGCATTGCTACGTGTGCTCTGATCGCGCCAGGTGGTCTTGGTTGGCATTGCTCCGGGCGCGCTTTGCTGTATCCGGCCGTTTAACGGCCGGACTCGAGAATTGCCTTAGAAGGCTGCTCTGTACTTCTGCCGCGAGAGCCGCTGTATGTTCCTCCGTTCGGAGGGAGCGTTCCGTATTCCCATTGACCGTGATGACTCCACGAGGGCCTGGCATCTTGAGCTTTAGGTATGCATAGTGCGGCACCGCGTTGAATTTGGCAAACGCGGTTCGCCCGAGCAGAGCGTGATAGCCGCTGCGAAA
>NW_021227088.1:0-1363 GCF_002162155.2 Triticum dicoccoides | reverse complement strand
GTCTATTCAGAAATGGCTCTGCAATCTTGTTTAGCCCTGTACAATGTTTATAGTGTCTTCTCTCCCCTCTTTGTATATATGCCTCCAATGCACAATAATGTTAGTTTCAAATCCCACAATAAAGAGTGTTTTTGGATACTATTCACGACATGATTTTTTGTTTTTGTAATGACAACAAGAGGAGGAGGGGTGCAACTAAACTTGACAAACTAACTTCTTGTTCAAGCATCTGACATCTACTCATATATTTGGATCCAGGCGAGGAATTGATGAGTTACTTCGGCCTATTATTAAGATTTGTACTACAAATCCAACTACACTATGATTTGAAAGCTATTTAATTGTCAATTCTTTGTATACAGAATAAGTATTTCTTGTAAGGCATGGCCTCAATGGAAATACATAGGGAGAGCAACAACGAGAGCTATGTTTTGAGTCCATGCCTGTGGTTTGATGGAAAAGTCATGTGCTAGATAGATCAAAGTTTGAACGATGCCAACAATGGTTGAAGCTTGTCCAGAGATCATACATTGATGAGGATCCCACGATCTGGATATGAGTTTAACATTTGATCATCTTTGTTAAGTAGAGCACTAGAATTCAAACCATGCATTATGGTGAACAAATTTATGTTTCAAAAATCTCGATGTGAGAAATGTACCGGTGAAAATGGTTAACAATTTGCATGCACGGTTTGAGAGATATTTCGTTTTACAAAACAGTTCTAGAAAAAAAAAACACAACCAATCTCACATCCATCACGTGTGGGTCAATTTTTATGAAGTTTGACTTCAGTAAAACTTCATATGCAGATTTAAAAACGGAGGAAGTATGGCGCATAATTATTAAACTCCACCTCCCCAACACATTTTCTTAGGGTTTTTTCTGGATCTAATTTTCCGGTAACCGTAGTGTTACTGGTTTCGTTGAGGTCCGATTAAATTAGATTCTGTTGAATTTTTTTACTTTTTTAATCTAAACAATGTGATTGTGTTAAATATATTCAAAATTGCTTGTGTAAGTTCAATAGAAGTATTGGTATGTTGGATAGGAGCAGCATTGACCACTGCGAGATCATGGGTTCTACTCTTGCTTTCCTCAATACTTTTTTGTCCTTAAAAGGTGGAAAACGACAAGTATTTTTGAACCGAGGGAATAAGTCTGTAACTAAATAAGAGTCTGGAAATACAAGATTCAAACGCGAAACATTGGGTCATAAGGAATGCAGCTGATCACTAGCGTAGCCCTGGGCTGTTTACAAATCTTGTGTTAATTTTTTTTTGTTTGGGCGTGGGAAATATTTGAACTCAAAATTCATTTGAATTATCTGGGGCAGGAAAAATCTAAAATTTCCAATATTTAA
>NW_021227087.1:0-472 GCF_002162155.2 Triticum dicoccoides | reverse complement strand
CCGAATGGAAGTGGGATAAACTTGGCATGGATTTTATCACCGGATTACCCAGGACCAAATCAGGACATGATTCTATATGGGTAGTAGTTGACCGTTTGACCAAAGTGGCACACTTTATCCCAGTGAAAACAACTTATACTAGTGCAAAGTTGGCCAAGATATATATGACCAGGATTGTATGTCTGCATGGAGTTCTGAGGACCATCGTATCGGATAGAGGGACACAGTTTACCTCAAAGTTTTGGCATCAGCTGCACCAGACTTTGGGAACGAGATTGGAGTTCAGTACAACATTTCACCCGCAGACGGATGGACAGACCGAGAGAGTCAACCAGATTCTGGAGGATATGTTGAGAGCCTGTGCGCTAGATTATGGATCTAGTTGGGATGACAATCTGCCTTACGCAGAGTTCTCATACAACAATAGTTACCAAGCTAGTCTGAAGATGGCACCGTTCGAAGCCCTGAATGG
>NW_021227086.1:0-1349 GCF_002162155.2 Triticum dicoccoides | reverse complement strand
TGACATCTAGCCCTAGGCACATGTTTCACTCAAGCTACAGCAAAACTCTGAGCACATGTTCTCACCTACCAATGGCTGAGCTAGAAACTCCCTCATGGCAAGGTTACTTACAGCCCTGAATGCTACCCCGTGATTCGACCCTTTAGTTACAGTATGCTAGGTTCCCCAGGAAAAAAAGGTGCTGTATGTTAGGTGATGTGATGGATGCTGATTTCCAAGTTGGAAGCTGCTCACAACACTTCCAATTAATGGTCACTCTGTGTCGAAGAGTAATGTAACTCATGATGTGAGACAAATTGAAGACCTAAACAGCCAATAGGAGTGCAACTGAGCTATGGCAACCAGCAAAGCGACAGCATATACCATGACCAGCAGCAGTGTAGTTAGGCTGCCGGCCAAACAGCAGCTCCACCCACATAATCAAATGTAGGCCATGGCTGATCAGAAATGTATATATGACAAAACAATATAAACACAAGTTTTGAGCTATAATGACCTGCAACGCAGGACAGGATTAGATAAGCTTCCCTAAATATTTGCTAAACAGTTCTACAAACAAAACTAAACAGCCACGCTTTGCCAAGAACAGCTTATGTTGAGAGTTGGGCTCATCAATCATCATGCAAGTAAGGCGCGTCAACAAATTTGCTAGCCTCCAATTCCATTTACACTTTGAACAAGGAGAGAAGTCTGACACCCGTGGCCACACAAGATTCAGCAGCGCCCACAAGCCACAACATTTCGTCAAACACCTCACGTGCACGAGCGCAAAACGCCCAGCATCAGGCAAAATCATCTGACTCAAACCAGGGGGAAGGCCGCCACCGCCAGTGCCACCGCGTTTACCGGCGCCGCACATCCCCGACCAATGGATAGAGATCCTTAGTCCCCTACTCGAGCCGAATAGGTTCTAGGGCATATGTTTCTGCCGACGGAGAAGAACCATGGTTCATCCAGAGAAGTTTTAGATTCGGTGGTCACGCACCTTCGAGGGGGAGCGCTGGCTGCGACGGCGGTGTCGCTCCGTGCTCCTGGCGGCGACGACGATGCACGACGGGCTCGGCTAGGTCTCGCGGCGCGGCGGAGAGTGATGCTGCTTCCTTTTTCGAGGGGTGGGTGCTACAAGAAGCTTGTAGATGGATGCACGATCCGAGCCTCCGACCAAATACAGCACAGCTCATCCAATCCAACGGCTGGAAACGGCGTGACAAGTTCAGTACGGTCCACGATGCTGGCGATGGGGCCCAGCTGCCGGCCTCACGTCATAGCATCTTCAACTGCAGATCCAAATTTTGGCTATCCAAATACACTATTGGTAGAGGAGAAAGAAATATTTGATTTTTTTTTTT
>NW_021227085.1:0-1379 GCF_002162155.2 Triticum dicoccoides | reverse complement strand
CTTAGGACGACGGTAGTAAATAAGATGATCCCTTACAAAATTTCAAGAAGTGTTCTCCCCTAACTGTGCACCGTTGCTACAGTTCGTCGCTTCTAAGCACCACGTGATGATCGGGTGTGATGGATTCTTACGTTTACATACAACGGGTGTAAGACAGTTTTACACAGCGAAAACACTTAGGGTTAACTTGACGAGCCTAGCATGTGCAGACATGGCCTCGGAACACGGAGACCGAAAGGTCGAGCATGAGTCGTATGGTAGATACGATCAACATGAAGATGTTCACCGATGATGACTAGTCCGTCTCACGTGATGATCGGACACGGCCTAGTTGACTCGGATCATGTGATCACTTAGATGACCAGAGGGATGTCTATCTAAGTGGGAGTTCATAAGATGAACTTAATTATCCTGAACATAGTCAAAAGACCTTTTGCAAATTATGTCGTAAGCTCGCGCTTTAGTTCCACTGTTTAGATATGTTCCTAGAGAAAATATAGTTGAAAGTTGTAGCGATTATGCGATCAGTAGAAAGCTTATGTCCTTAATGCACCGCTCAGTGTGCTGAACCCCAATGTCGTTTGTCGATGTTGCGAACATCGGACATACACGTTTTGATAACTACGTGATAGTTCAATTAAATGGTTTAAGTAGAGGCACCAAAGATGTTTTCGAAACGTCGCGGAACATATGAGATGTTTCGAGGGCTGAAATTGGGATTTCAGGCTCGTGCCCACGTCAAGAGGTATAAGACCTCCGACGATTTTCTTAGCCTGCAAACTAAGGGAGAAAAGCTCAATCGTTGAGCTTGTGCTCAGATTGTCTGAGCACAACAATCACTTG
Source organism: Triticum dicoccoides (assembly GCF_002162155.2). Taxonomy (NCBI): domain Eukaryota; kingdom Viridiplantae; phylum Streptophyta; class Magnoliopsida; order Poales; family Poaceae; genus Triticum; species Triticum dicoccoides. Next base: position 536 of record NW_021227085.1, on the reverse strand, counting down.
AATCAAGTGGGAGTTAATCTTCCAGATGAGATAGTGATGTTTCCCCAAAGACATTGCCACCAAGCCGCTAGAGCTTCGTGATGAACTATAACATATCAGGGATAGATATGATGATCCTTGAGGTATTCGCGATGTTTGACACCGCGAAAGTAGAAATCAAGAAGGAGCATCAATTGTTGATGGTTGGTGAAACCACTAGTTTCAAGAAGGGCAAGGGAACAAAGGGATACTTCATGAAACGGCAATTCAGCTGCTGCTCTAGTGAAGAAACCCGAGGTTGAACCCAAACCCGAGACTAAGTGCTTCTGTAATAAGGGGAACAACCACTGGAGCAGGATTACCCTAGATACTTGGTAGATGAGAAGGCTGGCAAGGTCGATAGAAGTATATTGGATATACATTATGTTAATGTGTACTTTACTAGTACTCCTAGTAGCACAAGGGTATTAGATACCGGTTCGGTTGCTAAAGTGTTAGTAACTCGAAATAAAAGCTACGAAATAAAAGGAGACTAGCTAAAGGTGAGCTGACGATAT
>NW_021227084.1:0-908 GCF_002162155.2 Triticum dicoccoides | reverse complement strand
TTAGTTGCGAGGATTTATTTGTTTTGTGCAGGTGCGAGGGACTCGCGCGTAGCCTCCTACTGGATTGATACCTTGGTTCTCAAAAACCGAGGGAAATACTTACGCTACTTTGTTGCATCATCCCTTCCTCTTCGAGGAAAACTAATGCAGTGCTAAAAGAGGTAGCAAGAAGGATTTCTGGCGCCGTTGCCGGGGAGGTCTATGCAAAAGTCAACATACCAAGTACCCATCACATACCCTTATCTCCCGCATTACATTATTTGCCATTTGCCTCTCGTTTTCCGCTCCCCCACTTCACCCTTGCCGTTTTATTTGCCCTCTCTCTCTATCCTCCCTCTATTAGCCTCTTTTTGCACGCTTGCTTTTTGTTTGCTTGTGTGTTAGTTTGCTTGCTTGTCACGATGCCTCAAGATAATACTAAATTGTGTGACTTCACCAACACCAACAACAATGATTTTATTAGCACTCCGATTGCTCCTCTTACCGATGCTGAATCTTGTGAAATTAATGCTGCTTTGATGAATCTTCTTATGAAAGATCCGTTCTCCGGCCTTCCTAGTGAAGATGCCGCTACCATCTAAATAGCTTCGTTCATTTGTGTGACATGCAAAACAAGAAAGATGTGGATAATGATATTGTTAAATTGAAGCTATTTCCTTTTTCGCTTAGAGATCGTGTTAAATCTTGGTTTTCGTCTTTGCCTAAAAATAGTATTGATTCATGGAACAAGTGCAAAGATGCTTTTATCTCTAAGTATTTTCCTGCTGCTAAGATCATCTCTCTTACAAACGATATTATGAATTTTAAGCAACTTGATCATGAACATGTTGCACAAGCTTGGGAGAGAATGAAATTAATGATACGTAATTGCCCTACTCATGGTTTAAATTTATGGATGAATATACAAA
>NW_021227083.1:0-992 GCF_002162155.2 Triticum dicoccoides | reverse complement strand
TCTATAAGTCATATGATTGTGTAGAACTTACACACCTAAAGGGATTATCTAAGCACAAACCAGCACGAGATGCAAACTAATAGGGCATGATAAACTTATTTGAAGGAGAAGGCGAACCATGACAACACTGATCGAACAAGGTATACAGAATCAGTAAATTGCATATGTTCTTTTGATGAATATTGCAAAAATGGTACAAAAAAGGGCATGTTCAGGTGCGCAATTTCTATGGCAAGACAAGCACCAAACAAAACAAATAGAGAAAGAGGTAACTTAATACCGTAAATCCAAATAACAACTTATCGCAGGAGCAACACAACACCGACTACAATCAAGAAGAATGCACCTGAACTGAAGCATAGGCTAAAGATAAATTCAGAACATGGGTATTCTTATAGCTTTATGCCGCTACTCTAAAATGCAGAGTCACCGAATCCCAAATTTCAGAACCAATCCCATAAATTCAGATCTACTACATCAACCTATCACAGGAAATACACAGGTTGTCATGATACCCCTAAAAAAGGCGCTCTTGGAGGCAGGCAGATTGGTCCGGACGCCCTCGTTATTAGCATAATTGATTAACTATCAAATGGGTATCCACTCAAATTATCTAAAGGGAGATTATTCTTTGTGGTGATCCACATGCTATAAATTTTCAAGTAATGTTATACATGAAATGGAGGTTATATGATTAACTATCATATCAACATCACTCAAATTATCTGAAGGGAAACTCAATATTTTTCAGGCTAAAGCACTGAAACGGAGGAGCTACCCCACTTTTCTTTCTTATACAGATTATACATGAAATAAAATGAAGTATACATGGTGTAAATGATTAGTGAATTGCTCCTCCCTATCCAGACGAATTAATTTCAACCACCAAATCACAGCAAAGAGGACGAAAAGTGAATAAATTGGATGAGAAGGAGCTGCAATACCTGTGGATGGGTTGGAGATAGCGAGGTCGCCGGCAAGGACGCCCATCC
>NW_021227082.1:0-942 GCF_002162155.2 Triticum dicoccoides | reverse complement strand
AGTCAGACAAATGTTATCTTATATAATTATCGTGGCCCTGCAGATTTAGTGCTTGAAGAGGCTTTGGAGGTTACCAAGTGTTCAGGGATTGTTCAGCCCAATGACATGAGCCACAAGATAGTAATGGGGTGCTTCATATACAGGACACTCGTTGCTACGGACTTGAAGACCCATGCACCAAACTATTGGATCTGCGATGGTATTATACAGGGCCAAGACAATGCATCAGCATGGGAGATTGGTAATTCTCTTCAGAGAAACATGAGTCTGGATTCGAAGTTAAAATATGATGAGGCCGCAGCTCATTTGCTACAGGTGTCAGATGATTTACTTGTTAACCGTTGGAATTTCACCACCCACAAACAACTCCTTAAGGGCATCTCCACTAGAGCCCCCAGGACGCCCCCCCCCCAGACCGCTTTTTGGCCGCCGGCAGTAAAAAATGCTCCCAGCCACACCCCCAAAGGCTTGTTTTGCGCCGGATTTATCCAAAAACACGGCCGGCGATATCAGGCGAATCCCAACAACCCGGGGGGCAGCTGGGGACGCCGGCACTCACTTTTGCATGCAAATGGTCCACCAGTCAGTGTCTCCAACTGCCTTTATCTTCTCCAGGCCCACCCACGTGCGAGCCACACTCCCTCTCTCTCCTCTCCAGCCCACACTCCCTCTCTCCTCGGCGACTTCTAGGCTCGGAGGCTGGAGCTCGCCGTGCGTGGCCGGGACGGGCGAGGACGGGGTGGGCGCTGGCCGTCTCCCGCAGCACCTCCTCCAAGCGTCGGCGATGCAGCAGCGCAAGGCACACCGGCCGCGCGTCGGCGATGCAGCAGCGCAAGGCGCCCAAGGCGTGCGCAGAGGGCGTCACGGAGCAGGAGGCGTCGCCTGCGGCCGTGCTGCCGAGGACCGCCACGGAGCGCGACTTGCTGGAGGCGGAGGAGGCTC
>NW_021227081.1:0-1531 GCF_002162155.2 Triticum dicoccoides | reverse complement strand
GTGACAAGAAGGTAACACATCCACATACTATAGCAATGTTGGTTTATTACATTTCTATTTTAACTTGCACTTATTACATTTCTCTATACATGTAGCATGCTGGCTTCGGCGTTGGCTGATGAGGCAACACATGCAGCACCACAACTTGATGTGGCTGTAACTCCAACAAGGCACATGATCACTATGCCACAGAGTCTCCAAGGAAGTCCCAATCCGATGATAAGAAGGATGTTGGCCATGGCATTGGCTGATGAGGCGTCGCAGAAACCTACCCCTACCATGGAGGACATCATGGTAGCATACGGCATGGCCTCAAGCTCAAAAGCTAGAAAGTTGACCCCAAAGAGAAGGAAGTACTAGTGTTGTGCTTGATCTTCTCTATACTTTTGGTTGTAATATGACAGACTTAGCATCCTTTACTTTGGATGTAACATGGCAGCATAGCAACAACTATTTCTTTATGCTTTTGGTTGTAACATGGCAACTACTATGACCTTGTGCTTGTAAAACATGGCAGCAAGAATAGATTATGGTAGATGGTGTTTGACCATGTTAAATGCTTTATTTCGCTGTATTGTCTTGATATTGTGTCATGGTGTATGAATATGTCCATCTGGAAATATATGTTTGAATTTTTCTATTTTGTGCATACAAATCTTCAAAAGTGAATTAACAGGCAAAATGCTATCTAAATTGAGCCAAAATGCTGCCGAAAATTTGAACATTTTTTTTGAACCACCCAGAAAAATTTCTAAGAATTACAGAAATTCAATCATATATGTACAGCTAATTTGGAAAAGTTTCATGCAATTTCAATCATTGGTTCAATGGCAAAATGCATTTTAACTTTGGACTTAACTAGTTTGACCACATTTTGACCGAAATTTAAAAGTTGTCAGAATTTTTTTAAGTAATTACAGTAAATCAGTCATATATGTGTGACTAATCTAAGAAGGTTTCATGCAATTTGGATCATTAGTTCAACGACGTTATGCTTTTCAACTTTGAGCTTATGAAGATATATAATGAAGCTCATGGAGTTTGAACGGGGGAAGGAGGGGGCGCAGGGAGCAGTGGGGCAGCGTGAGGCAGCAGGAGGAGCATGAGAGGGCGAAGGCCACCGAGCAGCAAAGGGGAGCAGCAGGTACAGCGGCGGTAGGGGAGCAGTGTGTACAGCAGCGGCGGCGGCTGTGATTTTGGACGGGATGTGCTCTGTTTGGGTCCAAGGGTAGAATGGTCCTCTATTTTGTCTACTTAGTCTGTCTATTATTTTCATAGATTGTTTTTGTGTTGAAAAGTAGCAAAAGATCAAAGTACAAAGTAATAAGTGTCACCAGATCAATTATCATCTAACTAGTGGCAAATTGTCAAAGTCCAAAGTAAAGGGTGGCAAATAATCAAGTTCCCCTTATAACCGCTGTAATACAAAATTATTAGTGGTGATTTCAGTACTAAAGGAAGTTTCTTCCCGAGAACGGCCTCCGATGTCCAACATTATTGTGGCCATGGGGCGTGTCTAATGCCCGTTTCT
>NW_021227080.1:0-2211 GCF_002162155.2 Triticum dicoccoides | reverse complement strand
AATTATAAACTTTCTATTAGTGCCATTAGTTTTAGAAAAATTATAAACTTTCTGTTAGTGCCATTAGTTTTCAAATTTGAAAACACTTTTTTAGTTTTTTTGTTTTCTTTGTTGCATTATTTATATTATTTTGTGATTAACTTTACTATAAAAATAGTTTTTCCTGATTTTTTGATTTGTTTTTTGCATTATTTATTTTCTTTTGTTTTTTGCTTTAATTTTTAATTCTGTTTGCTTTTAGGTTAGCAAAATTACAAACTTTCTGTTAGTGCCATTAGTTTTAGAAAAATTATAAACTTTCTGTTAGTGCCATTAGTTTTCAAATTTGAATAGTTAAAATTTGAATTCTTTGAAAATTGTTTGAATCACAAGTTTGTGATTAACTTACTAAAAATGGGAATAGATGAAAGTTGAAAGTTTCTGTTAGTGCCATTAGTTTTAGAAAGTTGAAAGTTGAAAGTTGGCATGGGCCAGGGACTAATGGTCATGGTATTATGAGGGCCGAACCATAAGACATGAAAGCATTTCAAATGAACTCTGAAAAAGTTGAAAGTTGGGATGGTATCATAATTTCACCCACATAGCATGTGCATGTACAAAACAGACAATGGTAGCATGTTCGTGTGTTACAAAGTTGCGGGAGAATGTCTTCATTGTTTATCAGGATGCTTGGGTCAGCCTTGACATTGAAGGGAGGAATTTCATGAAACTTTTCATAATCTTCAGACATGTCTGTTTTGCCGTCCACTCCCAGGATGTCCCTTTTTCCTGAAAGAACTATGTGGCGCTTTGGCATATCATATGATGTATTCGCTTCCTTATCTTTTCTTTTTCTCGGTTTGGTAGACATGTCCTTCACATAGATAACCTGTGTCACATCATTGGCTAGGATGAACGGTTCGTCAGTGTACCCAAGATTTTTCAGATCCACTATTGTCATTCCGTACTGTGGGTCTACCTGTACCCCGCCGCCTAACAGATTGACCCATTTGCACTTAAACAAAGGAACCTTAAAATCGGGTCCGTAGTCAAGTTCCCATATGTCCACTATGTAAACATAATATGTATCATTTCCGCTCTCGGTTGCTGCATCAAAGCGGACACCGCTGTTTTGGTTGCTGCTCTTTTGATCTTGGGCGATCGTGTAAAATGTATTCCCATTTATCTCGTATCCTTTGTAAGTCAATATAGTCAAACATGGTCCCCTGGACAACAAGTACAACTCATCACAAATAGTGTTGTCACCTCTGAGACGTGTTTCCAACCAACTGCTGAAAGTCCTGATGTGTTCACATGTAATCCAGTCGTCGCACTGCTCCGGGTGTTTGGAGCGCAGACTGTTCTTGTGTTCATCGACATACGGGGTCACCAAGGTAGAGTTCTATAGAACTGTGTAGTGTGCTTGAGACCAAGAATATCCGTCCCTGCATATTATTGAGTCTCATCCAGGAGTGCCTTTTCCAGTCAGTCTCCCCTCATACCGCGATTTAGGGAGAACTATCTTGTTAAGGCCAGGAATGAAGTCAACACAAAACCCGATAACATCCTCTGTTTGATGGCCCATGGAGATGCTTCCTTCTGGCCTAGCGCGATTACGGACATATTTCTTTAGGACTCCCATGAACCTCTCAAAGGGGAACATATTGTGTAGAAATACGGGCCCCAGGATGACAATCTCGTCGACTAGATGAACTAGGACGTGCGTCATGATATTGAAGAAGGATGGTGGGAACACCAGCTCGAAACTGACAAGACATTGCGCCACATCACTCCTTAGCCTTGGTACGATTTCTGGATTGATCACCTTCTGAGAGATTGAATTGAGGAATGCACATAACTTCACAATGGCTAATCGGACATTTTTCGGTAGAAGCCCCCTCAATGCAACCGGAAGAAGTTGCGTCATAATCACGTGGCAGTCATGAGACTTTAGGTTCTGAAACTTTTTCTCTGGCATATTTATTATTCCCTTTATATTCGACGAGAAGCCAGTCGTGACCTTCATACTGAGCAGGCATTCAAAGAAGATTTCTTTCTCTTCTTTCGTAAGAGCGTAGCTGGCAGGACCTTTATACTGCTTCGGAGGCATGCCGTCTTTTTCGTGCAAACGTTGCAGGTCCTCCCGTGCCTCAGGTGTATCTTTTGTCTTCCCATACACGCCCAAGAAGCCTAGCAGGTTCACGCAAAGGTTCTTCGTCACGTGCATCACGT
>NW_021227079.1:0-389 GCF_002162155.2 Triticum dicoccoides | reverse complement strand
GGCCGATGGACTGAACCCCTTTTCCGTGTGTACCTTTGCAATCGCTAGCCACTTGGCCGCGATCTGTTCATCCTTGAACTCATCTTCCCACACAAACTGGTCAACCTCATCCTCCTGCAGATCAAGACGACGCAGCAGCTCCTCAACAGGCTCACCACGCGGACGCGATCCACCAGCCTCCCCCTGCGATGCCATCTCACCAGTAGCTCTCAAGCCCTAGCCCTCTATCGAGGGGAGAAAAGAGACCCTACCCACCAGCACGCTCCGCCAGATGGGGATCGATTAGAGAGACGTGCCACGGGAGGGGATCGATATGTGCGATCGAAGGAGATGCAAACTCTCAGCGGCGGCGCCGCTGGAGGAACTCAAACCCTAACTCGAGGGGAACA
>NW_021227078.1:0-897 GCF_002162155.2 Triticum dicoccoides | reverse complement strand
TTGGTTGCGATTATGATCGTTTTTATTGTTGCATTGAAATGTTTTACATAGTTTCAATGTATGGTTTAATTAGATGCTCTGGAGAACTATGTATGTATTTTGGTTTTAATGTGATGATGAACTTCTATTAATTTGGTCACTTATCTATTCATGATGTTCTGTAATGGTTTTTGACACACTTAATTATATATAATGCACGCAGATGAACCGGCAATGGATGTACGGTGACAGACGCACCTCCGAGTACATTAAGGGCGTGCATAATTTTCTCGAAGTGGCTGAGGCAAACAAGCAGAATTGTTTTATGTGTTGTCCATGCCCTATATGTGGGAATACGAAGTCCTACTCTGACCGGAAAATCCTTCACAGCCACCAGCTTTATAAGGGTTTCATGCTATACTATAATGTTTGGACCAAGCACGGAGAAAGAGGGGTTATGAGTGAAGACAGCGAAGAAGAAGAGGATGATGAAAACTATGTGCCCCCTGAATACAGCGATGCTGCAACGGGGGAAGCTGAAGATCAAGAGGAACCAGACGATGTGCCCGATGATGATCTTCGCCGGGTCATTGTTGATGCAAATAGACAGTGCGATAGTCAAAAGGAGAAGCTAAAGTTCGATCGCATGTTAGAGGATCACAAAAAAGGGTTGTACCCCAATTGCGAAGATGGCAACACAAAGCTCGGTACCGTACTGGAATTGCTGCAGTAGAAGGAAGAGAATGGTGTGCCTGACAAAGGATTTGAGAAGCTACTGAAAATATTGAAGAAGAAGCTTCCCAAGGATAATGAATTGCCCGACAGTATGTACATAACAAAGAAGTTTGTATGCCCTCTAGGATTGGAGGTGCAGAAGATACATGCATGCCCTAATGACTGCATCCTCTACCGCGGTAC
>NW_021227077.1:0-2733 GCF_002162155.2 Triticum dicoccoides | reverse complement strand
CAAGTCTATTTACTTGTTACTTAATGCATCATCCCGTAACTAACTCATTCGCTACATTGCTTGCAAGGCTTATAGTGATGTGCATTACCGAGAGGGCCCAGAGATACCTCTCCGACAATCGGAGTGACAAATCCTAATCTCGAAATACGTCAACTCAACAAGTACCTTTGGAGACACCTGTAGAGCACCTTTATAATCACCCAGTTACGTTGTGCGTTTGGTAGCACATAAAGTATTCCTCTGGTAAGTAGGAATTACATAATCTCATAGTTATAGGAACATGTATATGTCATGAAGAAAGCAATAGCAACATACTAAACGATCAAGTGCTAAGCTAACGGAATGGGTCAAGTCAATCACATCATTCTCCTAATGATGCGATCCCGTTAATCAAATGACAACTCATGTCTATGGTTAGGAAACTTAACCATCTTTGATTCACGAGCTAGTCAAGTAGAGGCATACTAGTGACACTATGTTTGTCTATGTATTCACACATGTATTAGGTTTCCGGGTAATACAATTCTAGCATGAATAATAAACATTTATCATGATATGAGGAAATAAATAATAACTTTATTATTGCCTCTAGGGCATATTTCCTTCAGTATCCCACCTGCACTAGAGTCAATAATCTAGATTACACAGTAATGATTCTAACACCCATGGAGCGTTGGTGCTGATCATGTTTTGCTCGTGGAAGAGGCTTAGTCAACGGGTTTGCAACATTCAGATCCGTATGTATCTTGCAAATCTCTATGTCTCCCACCTGGACTTGGTCCCGGATGGAATTGAAGCGTCTCTTGATGTGCTTGGTTCTCTTGTGAAATCTGGACTCCTTTGCTAAGGCAATTGCACCAGTATTGTCACAAAAGATTTTCATTGGACCCGATGCACTAGGTATGACACCTAGATCGGATATGAACTCCTTCATCCAGACTCCTTCATTTGCTGCTTCCGAAGCAACTATGTACTCCGCTTCACATGTAGATCCCACTACGACGCTTTGTTTATAACTGCACCAACTGACAGCTCCACCGTTCAATATAACCACGTATCCGGTTTGCGATTTAGAATCGTCCGGATCAGTGTCAAAGCTTGCATCGACGTAACCATTTACTACTAGCTCTTTGTCACCTCCATAAACGAGAAACATATCCTTAGTCCTTTTCAGGTATTTCAGGATGTTCTTGACCGTTGTCCAGTGATCCACTCCTGGATTACTTTGGTACCTCCCTGCTAAACTAATAGCAAGGCACACATTAGGTCGGGTACACAGCATTGCATACATGATAGAGCCTATGGCTGAAGCGTAGGGACTTCTTTCATTTTCTCTCTATCTTCTGCAGTGGTCGGGCATTGAGTCTGACTCAATTTCACACCTTGTATTACAGGCAAGAACCCTTTCTTTGCTTGATCCATTCTGAACTTTTTCAAAACTTTATCAAGGTATGTACTTTGTGAACGTCCAATTAAGCGTCTTGATCTATCTCTATAGATCTTGATGCCCAATATGCATATAAGCAGCTTCACCGAGGTCTTTCATTGAAAAACTTTTATTCAAGTGTCCTTTTATGCTATCCAGAAATTCTATATCATTTCCAATCAATAATATGTCATCCACATATAATATTAGAAATGCTACAGAGCTCCCACTCACTTTCTTGTAAATACAGGCTTCTCCAAAAGTCTGTATAAAACCATATGCTTTGATCACACTATAAAAATGTTTATTCCAACTCCGAGAAGCTTGCACCAGTCCATAAATGGATCGCTGGAGCTTGCACACTTTGTCAGCATCCTTTGGATCGACAAAACCTTTTGGTTGCATCATATACAACTCTTCTTCCAGAAATCCATTCAGGAATGCAGTTTTGACATCCATTTGCCAAATTTCATAATCATAAAATGCGGCAATTGCTAACATGATTCGGACAGACTTAAGCATCGCTACGGGTGAGAAAGTCTCATCGTAGTCAACCCCTTGAACTTGTCGAAAACCTTTCGCAACAACTCGAGCTTTGTAGACACTAATATTACCATCAGCGTCAGTCTTCTTCTTGAAGATCCATTTATTCTTGATGGCTTGCCGATCATCGGGCAAGTCAACCAAAGTCCACACTTTGTTCTCATACATGGATCCCATCTCAGATTTCATGGCCTCAAGCCATTTTGCGGAATCTGGGCTCATCATCACTTCCTCATAGTTCGTAGGTTCGCCATGGTCAAGTAACATGACCTCCAGAATAGGATTACCGTACCACTCTAGTGCGGATCTTACTCTAGTTGACCTACGAGGTTCTGTAGTAACTTGTTCTGAAGTTTCATGATCAACATCATTAGCTTCCTCATTTATTGGTGTAGTCGTCACAAGAACCGGTTTCTGTGATGAACTATTTTCCAATAAAGGAGAAGGTACAGTTACCTCATCAAGTTCTACTTTCCTCTCACTCACTTCTTTCGAGAGAAACTCCTTCTCTAGAAAGGATCCATTCTTGGCAACAAATGTCTTGCCTTCAGATCTGTGATAGAAGGTGTACCCAACAGTTTCCTTTGGGTATCCTATGAAGACACATTTCTCCGACTTGGGTTCGAGCTTATCGGGTTGAAGCTTTTTCACATAAGCATCGCAGCCCCAAACTTTAAGTAACGACAACTTTGGTTTCTTGCCAAACCACAGTTCATAAGGCGTCATCTCAACGGATTTTGATGGTGCCCTATTTAACGTGAACA
>NW_021227076.1:0-427 GCF_002162155.2 Triticum dicoccoides | reverse complement strand
CCCCCCTCATGTGACCACGTCGTGCAAAAAAACTCATGATTTTATCACGCTGCGAGTATTTAGTAATATTGACGCCGCATCGTTACCGCAAAACGTCTACTACCATGTCATCGCCGTCCGTGAGGGGGGGCCACGCCCCGGAGACGCGTCCCGCCTCTTCGGACATGCCACCACACCATCCCGCATGTATGAGGGCCCGGTGTGACGCTCCGGTGGCATTGCCACCCCAGTGCCCCCGTCCCGCCTAACCCTGTACCGTTTGACCACGGGATCTAGCCCTTTGACTTTGCACGGACGGGCTTTGACCAGTGGACCTCCCCACCCGGTTGTGTTAGGTCAGCCCATAGGAACACTTTGGAGCAACATCCGGGCCAGACCCACAGCAAGATCCCTCCGTGTAGACCCGACGCGTCCGTTTCCCCCCTCC
>NW_021227075.1:0-588 GCF_002162155.2 Triticum dicoccoides | reverse complement strand
ATGAACAGACCGCGTATTCGGATTCGTTGGATTTTTCTGAGCAACTTTCATATAGAAAACATTTTCATCCGAGTTACGGTTTATTTTCTATGAATTTTTAAAGTTGTTATAAATTCTGGAATTTAATTATTTATTTCAACATTAACCAGAATAGTAAACGATGACGTCAGCATGACATCATGCTGACATCAGCAGTCAACTGTGCTGTTGACTGGGTCAACTACGTGTGGGCCCCGCATGTCATACACTGTTTAGCTTAATTAGGGTTTAGCTAATTAATTATGGTTTAATTAAATTAACTAATTAATTAGATTAATTTAAACGGGATTAAATAACTTAATTAATTTACTAATTAATTAATTAACTAATTAATACTTTTATTAATTACAACTCCTTTTTTTTAATTTTCGTTTTAGGGGTGTGGGGCCCCTACGTCAGTGGCCCAGGGCGGCTTATTGGGCACGGGTTAACGGGGCGGGCGTGGGCGCCCGTGCCCGTGACCACCAGGGGCGACGGCCACGGTTGCGGGCCGGAGCCGCACGGCGAGGTGGCTGGCCAGGGCGGCGCAGCCGGAGCCGCATGGTGAGG
>NW_021227074.1:0-1450 GCF_002162155.2 Triticum dicoccoides | reverse complement strand
TGTGGCTAGAACTAAAATATACCAAACCACATAAAATGTTCCAGTAATTATTGGACATATATTATTTATATATCAAATATATATCCAATGCAAATAGCTATTTATTTAATTCAAAGGCCCAAAATAATTAACTCTGAGATACCAAAAATATTGTTTTGAGTTTTACCTCTTTGCAATATTTTCAGAGACTAAGAGGAACATTTTCTTGGACTTCTTTGAGGAGATTTTAATGTTGATCATTTTTAGAAGGTTTCTGAGGCTTTGAAAATTCCTCAATTCAAATTTCATTTGAATTAAAACATGATGCTCACATGAGGTCTAGCCTAGTGCATAACAGGACCAGGGATGTGACAACTCACCCCCACTAAACAAAAATCTCGTCCCGAGATTCAAGCGTAGGGTAAGGTGAAGGGGAAACGCAACTAGTATAATCTTCACGATCCAGGGTGCACTTCATAAGAGTGTTGATTCGATCACCATCATTGTCTCGAAGTCTTTCTCTGAGAACTCCAACTAACATGACAAGAAGAGGGAAGGAAAACTCTAGAAGAATTAATCTTCTCAAAGAACGAACAACTCAGGATTAACTCACGGAATGGGACATAGCAACATCTCTCGAGCTGAGAGACGAAGCACACCTCTAGAGGAATGGAGTGGAACAGATGACGAAGGTTCACTAGGTAGACAACGATTCCACACCTAAGAAGGTGGTGAACGGTTGTCAACGTAGCGAGGAGTTGAGTTGCCATGATACCTCAACGAGACATCCTGGAGGGGGGGGGGTGATTCGTAGATATATCCCCTTAAGTGGCAAAAGAATTACCTTTGATTCAGAGATCATTGAAACTCTTTAAACCAGCCTAGGACAATTCTCGAGCGATCGTTTGGAGGGGGTCGATAGAATGGCATACTCGGACTTGGATGATGTGGATTACCTTGTTGAAGACAACGTAATGGATGAATTTGCTTATCACCGGAAATGGAAGAGACCCATGGTAGAATGGCACATTGGCGGTGCAAGCTGGGAACAAAATGCAAATGCTGGGAATGATTCTGGTAACTGGGGAAGAACCCAACAATAGAGAGTGAATTCACTGTTTGAGAAGGTCATAGCATTGCCGAGGGAACTGAGAGCATCCCAATTAGAGCCGATGATAACACGTAGCGCTTGTGCGTGCTCTCAAGAACTTGAGCATTTCCACAATCATCAAGGTTTTATCAACAACCGCGTCAAGGGTGCTGACAACACAACATACTACCATGATGAATAGCGATGGACAATGCAGATGCGAAGGAGGATAACACTTTCTCAGATTTCACCTTAGCGAGGCCAAGCAAATAAAATCTGGATGATCGACCGAGAGACATTTAGCACTCCGCTTCTAATGTTCTCCTTGATGTGCTAGCGTAATCCACCCATAGATATGGTTTGATATCTAGAACATCAAGT
>NW_021227073.1:0-1892 GCF_002162155.2 Triticum dicoccoides | reverse complement strand
GACAGAGTGCATGTGTGACGAAGACACAAGTAGTGTGTGTGCGATAGGTATCAGCTTAAAATGAGGCGATAGTGTGTGTGTGCATGATCGAGAGGGCGTGTCTCAATAAGGGAAGAAAAAGCTACATAGATATAAGGAGCAGGAGAGAGACATGTATGCTATGGTGGAAGCATGAGTGTGCGGGTGTATAAACCTATCTAGAGCCTAGCTAGTCGATAAATGTTTGTGAGGGAAATGCGAGTCAGTGTGCGAAAGCAAGAGTTTTGTGTGTGTAAGAGAGAGAGACAGTAGTCGGGAAGGGGAGTGGAAGCAGGAGTTGTGTGTGTGTTTGAGAGAGAGAGAGGTGACGGTAGTCGGAGTTGTCTGATCGGTGTCAGTCTAGGATGGAGACAAAAAGGAGACCGCAACAAATGTTGTGTCTACAGGAGAGAGAGGAGACGTTAGTCAGGGTTGTCTGATCGGTGTCAGTCTGGGATGGAGACGAAAAGGAGACCGCAACAAATGTTGTGTCTACAGGATAGAGAGAGAGTAATTTTAGTGGTATGATTCATATGTAGAGACATATAGGGTGTGTGAGAGAATCCCATAGAGATAAAGACAAAATGAAAGACGAGTGGAGACTGTGTGTGTGGCGGTGAAAAAGAAAGCTTAGGTACCAAGTGATACCAGAGAACAGTAGAGACGTGAGAGATAATGAAAACCGTGTAATGTATAATGATAGGGAGAGTGTGACACTTCTCAAGGGAGACGTCGAGAGACCATGTTTGCGAGGATAGGAGAAACATGAATTGAGCGTGTGGGTGAGCTAGAGAAAAGAGAGTGATAGCTACCTGAAGGAGCATGCATGCGAGAGAGATGCGCGTGAAAGGAGTGAACAAAAAAGGGATTCAAATATTTGAATTCAAGATGATGATACATGTAATCCATACTCGAACCAAAATTGATCTATCAAACATGCATACTCATATGAATTCACACACATCTATGTTATTTAATATGTAGATATTACTGATCCATACATTTTAGTAGAACATAATTTGGTTAATTTTTTCGAATTCAACCTTAAGATTTCGAGATCGTTGTATTTGTAAATCAGATTATACATAAAAAGGAGCAGAATTCTTTGTTGTGCTTTTGAAAGTATATATAAAAAAATGATGTATATAGAATGTAATTCCAATTGAAAATGGATCCCGCCCGAAAGAAAATAGTAGAATACAAACGGGATTTGAATTGAGTTGGCACGGTAAACGTGCACTGTACAAAATTTGAACGAAGAGGGGAAAGTCGCAGTAAGCGCCCGAAACCAAAATCTGCAAGATGGAAATCACTACTTCCTATCACTGCCACGCAAAGCCTATCTGCTGGATTTCAATAGGTTTCGATAGGGGTAGGTTTGTAATTTCACCCAAATGTGATGTAACCGCCTCTCACCCGGATTCATACACGGTGGGCGCCAAAACACAGTGTGCCCTCAGCCGAAATCAACTCCCTCCCTGATTCATATTCATACACGGGGGGCGCCAAAAACAAACTCTGGTCGGCAAATATTTGGTGTATGCGAGATTACCGTCCTATCCCCAACCGACTAATGTTGCTGTGATGTATTAGAAATTTGAAACGGGGGCTAAGTTTGTAAATTTCCTCACATTTGAGACAAGCGCCCCCTGAATACATGGTTCCCCCTTCCTCTCTTCCTCCCTTTTCCCCATTCGTACTCCGTGGGCGCCAAAACACCCTCTCCACCCCACCCTCCTCTGTTCGCCGCGATCCGCCACCCCATCCACCGCCGTCCTCCTCCACCATGCCGGAGCTGATACCCCGACGCCGTTGTCCATTACAAGAGATCGACCTCTCTCATCCACGCCTTCGGACCGGGATCCTTGCATCCC
>NW_021227072.1:0-3452 GCF_002162155.2 Triticum dicoccoides | reverse complement strand
GGTATAATTGGTATCTTCGTGATATTAATATATTCCATTTCTCAAAAAAAAATAGAAAGTCAAAAATTGTAACAAAAAGATGTAACAGTACATAACCAACATGATGTACAATTATTGCCCTTTTCCTTGGCTGCTGGATTAGAAGATATAGTAGTCACGTATAACCAGCTTTCCCGTCGCAACTCCAGTGAAGATACACTTTTTTCATTGAAGTTCCATAAGCAAAAATTCGGGATATTCCATGTGCACAAGTGAATTGTCTCTATGAATTCCGGAGCTGATCAAGGCCATGACTGTGTTGCCTCTGTGACAGGCTGGTTCTCCTCTCCTCCTCCGCTGCGAGTTGCTAGGTCTTGCAGGCGGGGCGAGTGTATTGCGAATCCTATGAAGCGACATGGTGCAGATGGATCGACGAGCAGGGGGTTGTCCCGATCCATAGCTGACTGCATGGTTTCAAAGGAGGCGGCGCGACGCTCGACTCGACTGGGTGATTTTATCCTAAAAGAGAAGGAAACAATGTGCTTCATATCCGAGGAACTGAGCTCATACATGCCCAAGAGTACTACATGGTCCGGAGTCAGCAAGGTTTTCTCCTTGAGGCCTTGAATATCGATGCGCTTAAAAAATGATGCAGAAGCCTTGGGGTCTTCACAGAGAGGCTCAGTTGTAGGACACTGGAGATGACATATTTTTGGTGCACTTTGGTCACCAGGGGGATTGGAAGCACTCCCCAAACAATGGCCCTTGGCAGTTTGAATACAACATAATTTGTACAAAAAAACACGATGGCAAGACAAGGCCATCAGAGATGGTTTTTGAACTGATCGAAACCTGGTTCAAGATCTTCGACCTTCGCTTAGATAAGAGAACATAGGCTTTTATCAAAGCTTTAGGCAATCGGCTAGGGAGGTGGTGAAGGTGGATGTGGACAAAGATGGACAAGCTAGAGGCAGTCTTAGGGTTGGTGCAAAATTCCTGATTTATGAACCCCTGGTTTGTGGTGTTTTCCTCAACAAGTGCCCAAAAGATCAGTTTGCTATGTGATTTGATTTTCAGTTTGAGGAGATTCCTGATTTTTGTTTTGAGTGAGATGGATTGGTTCATGAAAATTATGAGTGCAACAAGCCATTGGTTGATTCGTCGTCTCAGTGGGGGGGATATTATCTGCGTGCTTCGCCGGCCACAAAGCCTACTCAAAAGGACCCTCACCAGAGACGACGACGTCCAGTAGCAACTTCGGCGAGGGCAGTGGAAAATTGAGTGATAGTAATCGCGGGTACAAGGGACACACAATTGTGCATGATCTCCCAACCCAACTAAATGACTACCAGCGAAGGAGACAGACGGTTTATAAACAAAGAAAAAAGACCCAAAATTTCAAACATCTATCTATAATTACTGGAAAACTACAAATAGACGCAATATGCACCGTGAGTACACTCTGTCACACGACTCATGCGCTGGCGGGGCTCGGAGAGGAAATCATGAGGAGGTTAGAGTATCTACAACCAGACTCCCCAAATTATCCGGGTGGATGTAGGAACACTGACTGGACAGGAGAGAGAAGAAAAAAGTTGTTCCAGCCGAATCCCTTAAAGCCTCCTTACTGCCCGAGCTATGAGGCACTCCTCATATTGCCCTCATATATGAGATGAGTATGAGTAGTGTCCAGGCGTGTCTGGTCAGTGGTCTGCGTCTGCCATATAGGCTTTGGCCTGCCATAGAGCATCTTAATCTTTTTCTTTATTATTATTTTTCTTTCTCTCTCTTCTTCTCCATCAATCACATGCATGTGGCCGGCCGTATAGGAAAAAAGTGAGGGACATGGCTACGTGAACAAATAAATAGGAAGTCAAAACAGACATGCTCGGACACTGACCGGACGCCTGTGCGGACGTTTAGGGGGCTAAATTTGCCCAATCCAGCCGTAGATGCCCTTAATAGTCCAAGCAAGGTGAATATAGAATACGCAAGAGATCACGTCCAAATAAAGGAGAGACTTGTCACTAAACCCCAATGACTTAACAAAAGAGTTTATGTAACTAAAAATAAGCCAACAGAAATACAGATTTAAGAAAAAAAAACCTAAATACTAGTGTTATTACTAGTTGAGGAGATGGTTCATGTTGTAGGAGTACGTATTTGGCACCCGGTCAAAAATTACTAGGAAAACTCATAAAAACAATTTTTTTTGCATGGAAGATGTTTAAGCACGTGATGTCTGCTATAAATTTCAGCTCATTTAGACATCTGAGTAGCTCTCGGCAAAAAAAAAAGAAATTTGGGGTATGTGAAACAGTTTATTGTTCATCTACTGTTTCTGACCCAGTTTGTCGTTTTTGCCGAGAGCTACTCATATGTCTAAATGATATGAAATTTAAAGCATACCTCACGCACCAAATCTTCTTCCATGCAAAAAAAAGTAGGTAGGTTGTTTGTTTTGAATTTTCCCTTAACCAGGTGCAGATGAGCTTGAGCTCAGAATTGGATATCCGAGAGACTTGTCACTGAACGCAATGACCTAACAAAAGAGTGAACGTACCTAATAAAAGAAATAAGTAACCAACATAAACATAGTTTCAACAAAAAAAACATAAATACTAGTGGTTCATGTTGTTGTAGGAGTACGTATTTGGCAGGCTCCTTCCTTCTCCTTGTATGTGCAGTGCATTTTAACCCAGGGTGCAGGTCACACGCGTTCACTGTACTCCATTATTGCTCTGCACTGCAAAGGTATAGGTAGCAAACAGTAGGTCGAGAAGACTCGGGCACTCGGTCGTCTTCATTGTAGGTAGGCTCCTCCATTATTGCACGGAGCACAGCATGCCCATGACCAGGCAGCATCCAGCAGCAGTAACAACACGCTCCTCCATCATTGCCTTGCTCTGCACACTCTGCTCTCAACTCTTGCTCAGCTCTCAACTCCAGATCCAAAATCCAAATCCAACCATGGCGCTCGAGAAGAAAAGTAGATCCATCGCCTTCCTCAGCCGCCATTGCTAGCTCCTGTAAGCGCTTTCTATCTTCTTCCCCTCAAGTTATTATTCTTTTCCTCTTGTTGTGTTTCCATCTCTCACTTGCTCCTCTTCGTCTTGTCCAGGCAACCTGACAGGGGATCTTGCTGCTAGAAGACGGCAGCATTTGGAAGCGGTCGCTCAAGAACCTAGCAGCTATGCTGCTTCTGCTTCTACTCGGTAAGGCCTTGTTGGTAGTACATACATCTAATCCCTGCAGTGCGCATTCTGATTCTGTGATGTACTACTAGGCATTCATATGCAAATCTCTTCAAGTGACAACACTTATTAGATCCGCTGGCTGGTAGATGGATCTAATCCCTGCAGGGATTGGGTTCCACCTTTCCAAATACATAGACATGTACTCCCTCCGTTCCGAATTACTCGTCGCAGAAATGAATGTATCTAGATGTATTTTAGTTCTAAATACATTCATTT
>NW_021227071.1:0-958 GCF_002162155.2 Triticum dicoccoides | reverse complement strand
CATCAAAAATTCTGTTTTTATCATTTACCTACTCGAGGACGAGCAGGAATTAAGCTTGGGGATGCTGATACGTCTCCAACGTATCTATAATTTTTGATTGCTCCATGCTATATTATCTTTTGTTTTGGATGTTTATGGGCTTTATTATCCACTTTTTTATGATTTTTGGGACTAACCTATTAACCCAGAGCCCAGTGCCAGTTTCTGTTTTTTCCTTGTTTTAGAATATCACAGAAAAGGAAAACCAAACGGAGTCCAATTGACCTCAAACTTCAAGGAACTTATTTTTGGATCAGAAGAAGCACAGAAGACTTGGAGTGCACGGCAGGGGATCTACGAGGAGGCCACGAGGCAGGGGGCGCGCCCACCCCCCTGGGCACGCACTCCACCCACGTGGGCCCCTCGTGGCCCCCTGATGTGCTTCTTCCTCCTATATATATCCGTATACCCTAAAGCGAATGGGGATCACAATAGATCGGGATTTCCGCTGCCAGAAGCCTCCGTAGCCACCGAAAGCCAATCTAGACCCGTTTCGGCACCCTGCCGGAGGGGGAATCCCTTTCTGGTGGCCATCTTCATCATCCCGGTGCTCCGTGACGAGGAGGGAGTAGTTCTCCCTCGGGGCTGAGGGTATGTACCAGTAGCTATGTGTTTGATCTCTCTCTCTCTCTCGTGTTCTTGAGGTGTTATGATCTTGATGTATCGCAAGCTTTGCTTTTATAGTTAGATCTTATGATGTTTTCTCCCCCCTCTACTCTCTTGTAATGGATTGAGTTTTCCCTTTGAAGTTATCTTATCGGATTGAGTCTTTAAAGATTTGAGAACACTTGATGTATGTCTTGCCGTGCGTATCTATGGTGACAATGGGATATCATGTGATTCACTTGATGTATGTTTTGGTGATCAACTTGCGGGTTCCGCCCATGAACCTATGCATAGGGTTAGCACACGTTTTCGT
>NW_021227070.1:0-6317 GCF_002162155.2 Triticum dicoccoides | reverse complement strand
ACTATATATTCATAATCTAAACCATGTTCCATACGTACACCGTGTTTATCACACAAAGTATAGTGCCCCGCCCCCTACATTATGACAAGTATTTAGACCTGAGTTGCAAAAGCCACACATTAGCCCAAATTATAATCAATGTTCTACATTATGATATCTTTTTCAAGTATCCGTATCCACTTTTTTATAATGAATTATGATCTTTGTTCGTCTTTTACACCTTCACGATCCTCTTCTATTTGTAGCTAGCTAGATAGCGCTAACTTTCTATCGTGCATGCACATGCCCGCCCCCTCTCACCCACCCTTAGAGTCCCCTCCATCGCGCACATTCATTATTTCTCTTTAGGTCGTCCACCCGCGGTGTGTGTAGGCCCCCGGCTCCTTCTTTCCGGCACACACTAGTTGATATACCTCTCTAGCAAAGTGTGCCTACAACAAACACATATATAATTCCCCTCTTCTCTTCTCACCGTCCATGCCCCCCTATGTCCAATACCGTTCCACACAGGTGAACACTCCCGCCCCTCTTTATATTGATCACATACTCGCACACTCCTCCCCTTCGACATGGTAGGCCTCTTGCACCACCTCCTAGACACACCCCTCTCCCCCTGTCTGTCTCTCCGGACCTTATTTGCTTCTAACACATGCATGCGTGTATATGAACCGATCTCCCTACATATAGCCAGGTCGACTATAATTCATTTTCCCCAACCACCAATACACTTACCTCGCTAGTTATGTCTCTCCCTTTCTCGGAGACACGACGGTTGATCTTCCTATGTCGTTACGTATGCTTACCACAACCATATATTCTCCCCTCATCATCCTTGTATACCTCCCGACCCGTCTCTCACACGCACGTGCATAGACAGACAGAGATCCCCCGCCCTCTCTTATTGATATTGCACTCATACCCTCCGTTTTTCTAGCAGGCCTCTCCCACCATTTGTGAGACGCCACTCCACCACCAACCCTCCGACGCTCTACCTTTGTCTTTCTCCCAACGTTATTCCTCTGCTACACAAATCCATGGATGTCGATCGATCTCCCTCAATACATAGCTAGGTCTCTCTCCTTCCCCACACATATACTAGTCGATCGGTCTCTGCCCCCTCCCCCCACACACCGATATTCGAACGTTCTAGGTAGGTATCCATGCCACGGAGAAAAACTGCACCTCTGCCCTCTCAAATTCCAGTAGGCCAGCCGCCCTGTATCTTTGACATGGGCTAACACAAAATAGATGGCACTCTTTATCGATCGTGCAGCCACACACTTCATCCTTGTTTTCAATTCTATCGATATCTCACGTCCATGACTCCATTTCACACACATTGCATATGTTATGTTTTTCTGTTTGAGATATCATCAACACATTGCCTCTGTTTCACAGAAACCATCTCTCTCACACCCACCCACGTACGTACCTACACCTAAAGAAGAAGTGCACGCAGGACACACGTACTCACGTCTCGTTTCGGGCCACACCCACGCGGGTACACAGTGGAGTTTGTTTCTGTACGAAAAGGCAGCCCACGTGATAATTTGACGCGTGTAGAGGTTCTTTACTCGAAGGAGGGTCGGGTACCATGCCTAGACGGAACAAAGTTCGACTTGACGCGTTAGTATTAAATAAAGTTATATATTCCTCAATGGCACGTACAGAATATAAAACAATTGCCGTGTGGAAAATAGAAAAATGGGTTTGTCTCTCATCACACCATCTCACACAAGACGGCCGTGGCCTCTCTCTCTCAGCGTTGGTCAGTGATCCGGCCGCATCCCGTCCGCCAACGGAAAGGGAGGATGTGCATCGTCTCTCCGTTCGACAGCGTTGAGGCAGCACGTCCCGATCTGCGGTACCTGCCATTCTCTCTGACCAAGCTCTAGCGTGGTAGGGCCTTCACCACTTGCTCGCTGCTGCAGTATGGGCAGATCCCGGCCGCCGGTGCCCTCCTAGTAACATCCCGACGACCCTCAGGTACAGCTTCCTCCGGCCTTGCTCCACTGCCCATCTTCCCACGTTGCTGCATCTGGATCTTCTTTAGTTGTTTGCTTAAATCGTATCTCGGTCAGCATACTTTCCATCTTGCAATCTCGTTCTCAAACCATTTTTGATAAACCACCATGTGCTATCTTTCCCTTATTACATGGGATATGCTTCTTTTTTGTCAGCGTATGTGTCTTCAACTCGTGTTATTGGGCAGTAATTGTTTCCTTTCGACCTCCTTTTGCAAACAGGGCTATCCATTTTCACCTTGTTGCTATTGCGACCTTTTGGTGAACTGCACAAATCACTTTTTTCTTAAGTGTTTTGTGCAGTTCCGCCAAAATGTCAAACGAGCAACGTTTTTACATTTCTGTGGGACTGCAGAAAGGGAGATTGGTTTTGCTATCCTCCTCATCCAACTCCGTGCCTAATCTTCTCCAACAAGAAGTTAGTCCTAAAGAGAGATCGTAGAGGTGATCGGCTTCTATTTATGTGTGTTATCTTTCATCATCTAGTTCCACTATTATTACAGGGATGGTCCGCTCGATTTTAGTGGAGCTGCACAAAATGATCGGATTGTGGTGTCCTCCATACACCTCTTTTTTGGCTACAGAGCTGGGTGAAACTAGCTGCCAAGCAATGAACACTGTGCCAAGGAAATGGAGCCATGCCTACGAACAACATTGATCAATTATATTTTATTTATTTATTTGTACACCTTCTCACAACTTTGTCTTCAGTTGTGATGTGAATATTTGCGATGATCTACGAACCATTGAGATGTATTAGCCATGGTAGCCATGGTAGTTTCATTTGTATTTGATGGAATGTTGTAACGAGATAATCTCGAGGCAAGACACATGAATCCTAAGTTGAAACCTTTTTTTCCTGGAGGAACCACAGTTGAAACCTTCATAGCATCACAGTACAATTTCATTAATATTATGCATACATATAAACAAATCCTGAAGGATTGATAGCAATGCCAGAAACAATTCAACTTCGTTTCGCCGACATGTTGGACATCCTTCATCTGGCTCCACCTGCCATGGAACAATATTGAGTGCACAACACAACTTCAGGGAAAGATTCACCCCGGTCGTTGCGCCGCAGTAGTAATGACTAGTGAGAAGTCAAATCACAGAGCCCCACCTTCGCCACAGTAAGTTGCTCGAATGAAGCAACCATCATTTTACTGTTCCTTGAATCCGCTGGTACTCACATATTCCCACAGTAATAAGTTGCTCGGGCGAATCAACCATCACTATATACGCTCATGTGTGATGACCACAGGAGCTATCCATTCAGATTGTATGTTAAAAAAAATTAAGGTCGATAACTAATGAGGCAAACTTTCAAAAAATAAAATAAACTAATGCGGCACCTCGGACCAATGCGGCCAGATCCCATTTTGCATGAGAAATTACACACCATGTTTCATTGACATGTGGTCCCGTTCCAACATATCAGTGAGACGACGACGAGTCCTTTTATACTAGTATTTCCGAACGGACGTGTAGGCGGGGGCGCCTCTTCGTGTACCGTGGCAAACTGGCAACCGTACACCGACTCTTCGCCTTTCCCTCTCGATTTGGAACTACTGTCGCACGCTCTTCCTCTCCCTCCTCCATTTTCCTTCACCCTTCCTTCTGCCATTGTTCGATCGTCTTCTCCATGGAGGGAACAGGCCGAAAACGACCCCGTTATTCTTGCCCCGATCTAAAAGATGACGTGGTGGAGGAACTCATTGATCGGTGCGACGTCATCACCTCGGCTAGCATGGCAGGTTCGTTCAAGACCATTCTCGACTCAACTAATAACATCATTACAAGGAACCCAAGGGTCAAGGAGCAGTTTGATCTCCCCTATCTTCTTCGCCGTGACCCTGATGACTACTGGCGCCGGGACGATGGAGACCTCACCTTGTGCAAGTTGATGCCGCTTGATAATGATACGTATGATGTTAAGATGCCATCGCTTGAGGGCAAGGATTGGGCAGGTGCAAACGGAGATTGGGTTCTTTATATTGGGTACAACTGCGAGTGGGAACTTGTGAATGTGTACACTCGTCACCGGGTTCCACTTTGAAAAATCTCAGCAGACTGCCCATAGGTTGAGCACACCGGTATTGTATGCACGTTCAAATACTATCATGGTGACGGTCTCCTACGGAAGATAGCAATTTGTCGAGTTCCCAACCGCTCTTGGAATTACAAGAACCATGAAGTTGTTGCTGTCTTTTACAAGCTTGTGGCCGTCCTTGGTGGTTCGACTCGATGGATATTGCTCAAAAATCAGTTTCTATACACGGATGTGTACTGTGATGCAATTCAATACGAGGGTCTTGTGTTTGCTTCCACCACTCATGGCACTATTTTTGCATGGGATCCTCGTACTTTCGGTACATTTGTCTTCCATCGTAATTATAATTGTTTCATCCACATGCATGCAGGTTAGCAAGTTTCCCTTTACTAATTAACCTTCTTCTTGTGTTTCCGAGGTCCTATGAACATTCCATCGCCTATACTTGAAAAATTTATAACCAAGGGGGAGATGACGATGGTGATGATCATGAGCATAAGGACAAGCATCACTTATATACTCAGTGGCGCCTGGCAACTAATTCCGATGGATCACCTCTTCTTGTCTGTATACAACACACTAAGTTTGTTAAGACTGATGGAGCACGTGTTGTCTCCCATGGTCACATTCTCCGAACCTATTCCAACACCCGTTGCATGGTATTCTGGATGGATACTAGTGTGCTAGCGCCAACACCTTCTCCCTGGTATAGAATTGATAGTCTTGGAGAAAACTCGCTCTTCCTTGGACAAAACTATCCGATGATGGTGAAAGGCGATCCAATTGCTGTTGACACAACGTTACTAGTACCATTTATGAGAAGCAACTATGTCTATACCTCGGACATTTGGGTGGTTCCCTACCCTGGTACTGATATAGTAGGCCGCTTCAGCCTGGATGATCAGTCCTGCATTGGTCTCGAGATTGACAATAGATGGCCCGTCCCAGAGAATCACTTGTGGTTCAAAGCAAGCATTTCCAACACCGAGGATTGGTTGAGTTGAAGTCCATTTCATTTCTTGTTTTTTGTTGTGTGATGAAAACTTTAGTATTTATAATGTATCCTTGGTGTCGATGTGGGTTGATGACCTGTTGTATGTAATAAAACGATATGCCTGTGATAAAGTTACTAAATTTATGAATGGCTTTCGAGTCGCTTCTCTGAGTGAGTGGTGTGACGAGGCAAAAAAATATTTTCCGAATACATAATTGTACATGCATTGCAACAGGTTATGGGATGAGGCCAATCAACAATAGTAGTACACTATTTTTACTAGCTTCACATGCTTCGCGCGTCGGGCGGGTGTTTTTACTATAGCCATATGTTAATGTGTTCGCTGTATGTAACCATCACCTCGAATCCTCGATACTACTAGTAGGAGTACTATATAAGTAGTAGGAGTAGTAGGGTGGCATGGGCCAGAACAAGCATTCATGTCCAGGAATACGGCACACGCCACCACCACGACATCCATCTGACACCATATTTCTTGGAGTCCGTGCTAGAGCAATCTCTTCAACCTCGTCGTTTCTCTAACTTTAGCCATCGCGTGGCGGGTGAGGTGGGGGTTTGCCGATAGTCGGTTTCCTCAACTGCGGTCCCACTTGTAAGGCCAACTCCAACGCACGACCCCAAACAGACCTCCGTTTGCACGAACTCCAATGATAATTTTGACTAGAAAAGCAAGACCAAAGAAAACAAGAACCACAAAAATACATTTTAGAAGATATCCAACTTCCATAACTGCTCCTGTAAGTTGGATTAGCGCCTTCTCGATGCATTCATTGTTGATCCGCGGAGGCTCGATCTTGTGTGCTTCTTTCTTCTTCGAGTGTAAACAAGTAGACGTTGCTTCCTCACATCTAGTCTCATGTCTAGCCTCTATTCTAGTAGGAGTATCAACAAGTGCAATAGTCTCATCTCTAGCCTCTATGCTAGCTAAAAGTACTAGAACATCTACTAAATTGCGCTCTATCAATATATCGATGTACTCTTCTTCCCAATACCAAAACTTGCATCCATTCTATTACACAATAAAAATTTTAAGTTAGCACAACTAGTCTAATCCGAGAGCACAACCGAAGATTTGGTTGGGTTCTTCCTCCTTTTCCCGACACGTGGGACATCCAGCATCCGGGTCGTGTCATGCAAGAAAATAGAGTGGTAGTTGAAGCCACGTGATGTGCATCTTGGGTTAAACTATAAATAGAATCTTAGTACTCTTGAGTAACTCCAAAAG
>NW_021227069.1:8296-10495 GCF_002162155.2 Triticum dicoccoides | reverse complement strand
GTCCGGTTGTAGAAAACCCGAAGTTGACCTTAATTAAAATACATCAACCGTGTGTGTAACCGTGATGGTCTCTTTCCGGCGGAGTCCGGGAAGTGAACACGGTGTTGGAGTTATGCTTGACGTAGGTTGCTCTAGGATCACTTCTTGATCGCTGCTAGCTTCACGACCGTGCCTTGCTTCTCTTCTCGCTCTCTTTTGCGATTGTAGCCACCATATATGCTAGTCGCTTGCTGCAGCTCCACCTCATGCCTTTACCTTACCCATAAGCTTAAATAGTCTTGATCTCGCGGGTGCGAGATTGCTGAGTCCCCGTGGCTCACCAGATACTTCCAAAACCAGTTTGCAGGTGCCTATGTTACCGTGCAGATGACGCAACCAAGCTCAAGGAGGAGCTCGATGAAGATCTTGCCCTTTGTGTTGTTTCGTTCTAGTTGATCAGTAGTGGAGCCCAGTTGGGGTCGATCGGGGACCTTTGTCGCATGTGGAGTTCTTCTTTTATTTTGGTTCCGTAGTCGGACCTTGATTGTATCTGGTTGATGTAATGCTTTATTCATGTAATTGTGTGAAGTGGCGATTGTAAGCCAACTATGTATCCCTTTCCTTATTATATTACATGGGTTGTGTGAAGATTACCTCACTTGCGACATATGCCTTCAATGCGATTATGCCTCTAAGTCGTGCCTCGACACGTGGGAGACATAGTCGCATCGAGGGTGTTATAAGTTGGTATCAGAGCCTTCCCCGACCTTAGGAGCCCCACTGCTTGATCGTTTTTAGCGGCCGAGTTGTGTCTAGAAAAATGTTTTGAGTCATTTAGGATTATATATATCGGAGAGTTTAGGAATTCTTTTTACTCCTCAGTCCCTTCGTCATTCTTGCGAGGCATCCTGACGTAGAGTTTTGACTCTTCTCTTCTCAAATTTCACTAAAAAAAATTTTAGGATCACACGGGTATCTTGGAATTGTTCCGATGGTTTTATGATGAGAACATTGTCTTGGTGCCTCCTGTCAGGGGTTTAGTGGAAGTGTCCCGGGGAGTTGAGCTCTGAGGTGTTGTCGTCATAATTTTATCGTTGCAGTTCTGGAATACCTGAGTTTAGTACTCCGACATCGAAAATCTCTTTTATGCAGTTGTTGGTGAGATAACCCCGATAACCCAGTACTGAGGTGAGTACGGGAGTATTGCCATAACTTGTATAACGGATGCTTTTCGAAGGTTGAGGTAGACGATTTCCGAAGGTTTCTTGGTTATGTGTTGAAGGATGGATACAGCTGGATGTAGGATTTGTTAGTTTTGGGTGAGATATTATGCTTCCCCTGTATCCCCAACACCTGATTGCATAACCGGAAAATTTCGGAGTTTCATAGGTGGGAATTCAAGTAGCTCTTAGGATATCTTTCCGATAGATGTATGATATGAAATTGGGGTTCGACGTCTAGTGGTCCGCCTATTCACGGTTGGTTTTACAGTGGTCTCGTTGTGTCTTAAAGAGTCCTTGGCTATGCCGACTCGGGGACGCTTCGTATGTCATGTGCACTGCCTTGTACATGATGGTGCTGTACGATCGAGCCCGTGTAGGCCCCACCACGAAAACTTCGGACGAAATCTCTATCATATGTTTGTTCTGGCTTATTCTGCAAGCCAAATCCTTTGTTTTGTTTTATTTGTGGTATTCGAGTTGCTTCGAAGTCAAGTGTTGATTCCATACCTTTCTTAAATGGTGTTCTCATATTTCTATGGGAGTGCTAATCCTTTCGATCGTCGAGATTGTCATGTCAATTCTTTCCAACCGGTGTGCTTCTTTTCAAGTGGATCCGATCATTTCAACATTTGCAAGATCATTTATCACTTCTTCTCAACGGTGTTGTTTCATCCGTCTCCAAGTTGCCTTTGTTTTTCCCGCCCTCCCTCCCTTTTGTTTTCTTCAAGGACTAAGATTTCTTCTTCAAGTATCCATTTTATTGATGGGAAGTTTCTCCATTCTTTTCCTTCAATGTTCTTATCCGGTGATTCTCATGAAGTTTCTAACGGAGCTTCAAGTTCGTCATTCTTCTTTCTTTTCTTCTCCGGTGGATTCAAGTCAAGATTTGTCGATTATATCCCCTTTTCTCGTTTCAAATACCTTCTCTTGACGATGCTCCTCATATTCATTCACTTCTCGCTATTTGTTATTCCGGAGTGCTCAAGATATCTCGAAG
>NW_021227069.1:0-4132 GCF_002162155.2 Triticum dicoccoides | reverse complement strand
GTTTAGTTTTACCCTGTCGAAATGTCTTGTTGTACCGGGATACCGAGTCTGATCGGAATGTCTCGGGTGGAGGTCTATTCCTTCGTTGACCGTGAGAGCTTGTGATGGGCTAAGTTGGGACACCCCTGCAGGGTATTATCTTTCGAAAGCCGTGCCCGTGGTTATGTGGCAGATGGGAATTTGTTAATGTCCGGTTGTAGAAAACCCGAAGTTGACCTTAATTAAAATACATCAACCGTGTGTGTAACCGTGATGGTCTCTTTCCGGCGGAGTCCGGGAAGTGAACACGGTGTTGGAGTTATGCTTGACGTAGGTTGCTCTAGGATCACTTCTTGATCGCTGCTAGCTTCACGACCGTGCCTTGCTTCTCTTCTCGCTCTCTTTTGCGATTGTAGCCACCATATATGCTAGTCGCTTGCTGCAGCTCCACCTCATGCCTTTACCTTACCCATAAGCTTAAATAGTCTTGATCTCGCGGGTGCGAGATTGCTGAGTCCCCGTGGCTCACCAGATACTTCCAAAACCAGTTTGCAGGTGCCTATGTTACCGTGCAGATGACGCAACCAAGCTCAAGGAGGAGCTCGATGAAGATCTTGCCCTTTGTGTTGTTTCGTTCTAGTTGATCAGTAGTGGAGCCCAGTTGGGGTCGATCGGGGACCTTTGTCGCATTTGGGGTTCTTCTTTTATTTTGGTTCCGTAGTCGGACCTTGATTGTATCTGGATGATGTAATGCTTATTCATGTAATTGTGTGAAGTGGCGATTGTAAGCCAACTATGTATCTCTTTCCCTTATGTATTGCATGGGTTGTGTGAAGATTACCTCACTTGCGACATTGCTTTCAATGCGGTTATGCCTCTAAGTCGTGCTTCGACACGTGGGAGATATAGCCGCATCGAGGGCGTTACAAGTTGGTATCAGAGCCTTCCCCGACCTTAGGAGCCCCATTGCTTGATCGTTTTTAGCAGCCGAGTTGTGTCTAGAAAAATGTTTTGAGTCTTTAGGAATTATATATCGGAGAGTTTAGGAATTCTTTTTACTTCCCAGTCTCCTCATCGCTCTGGTAAGGCATCCTGGCGTAGAGTTTTGACTTTTCTCTTCTCAAATTTCACTAAAAAAAAATTTAGGATCACGCGGGTATCTTGGAATCGTTCCGATGGTTTTATGATGAGAACATTGTCTTGGTGCCTCCTGTCAGGGGTTTTGTGGAAGTGTCCCGGGGAGTTGAGCTCTGAGGTGTTGTCATCATAATTTTATCGTTGCAGTTCGGGAATACCTGAGTTTAGTACGCCGACATCGAAAATCTCTTTTATGCAGTTGTTGGTGAGATAACCCCGATAACCCAGTACTGAGGTGAGTACGGGAGTATTGCCATGACTTGTATAACGGATGATTTTCGAAGGTTGAGGTAGATGATTTCCGAAGGTTTCTTGGTTATGTGTTGAAGGATGGATACAGCTGGATGTAGGATTTGCTAGTTTTGGGTGAGATATTATGCTTCCCCTGTATCCCCAACACCTGATTGCATAACCGGAAAATTTCGGGAGTTTCATAGGTGGGAATTCAAGTAGCTCTTAGGATATCTTTCCGACGGATGTATGATATGAAATTGGGGTTCGACGTCTAGTGGTCCGCCTATTCACGGTTGGTTTTACAGTGGTCTCGTTGTGTCTTAAAGAGTCCTTGGCTATGCCGACTCGGGGACGCTTCGTATGTCATGTGCACTGCCTTGTACATGATGGTGCTGTACGATCGAGCCCGTGTAGGCCCCACCACGAAAACTTCGGACGAAATCTCTATCATATGTTTGTTCTGGCTTATTCTGCAAGCCAAATCCTTTGTTTTGTTTTATTTGTGGTATTCGAGTTGCTTCGAAGTCAAGTGTTGATTCCATACCTTTCTTAAATGGTGTTCTCATATTTCTATGGGAGTGCTAATCCTTTCGATCGTCGAGATTGTCATGTCAATTCTTTCCAACCGGTGTGCTTCTTTTCAAGTGGATCCGATCATTTCAACATTTGCAAGATCATTTATCACTTCTTCTCAACGGTGTTGTTTCATCCGTCTCCAAGTTGCCTTTGTTTTTCCCGCCCTCCCTCCCTTTTGTTTTCTTCAAGGACTAAGATTTCTTCTTCAAGTATCCATTTTATTGATGGGAAGTTTCTCCATTCTTTTCCTTCAATGTTCTTATCCGGTGATTCTCATGAAGTTTCTAACGGAGCTTCAAGTTCGTCATTCTTCTTTCTTTTCTTCTCCGGTGGATTCAAGTCAAGATTTGTCGATTATATCCCCTTTTCTCGTTTCAAATACCTTCTCTTGACGATGCTCCTCATATTCATTCACTTCTCGCTATTTGTTATTCCGGAGTGCTCAAGATATCTCGAAGGTTCGTGTTTCCACTCTGCATTCGTTCAAGCTCTTTCGAGATTGGTATCTCATTCAAGTCATTTAATTCAACCGGTGCAACATCTCTTTTAAATCTTTTCAACGGTGTTCTTTTGAGTGGGCCCTAACCCACAGGTCTTCTTCCAGGATCTTACCTGACTCTCCCAACTTTCCCGAAGTTATTCTCAAATTCATTGCAAAGTTTGACGTAAGAATGAATTATCATCAGTCAAATGTCTTTCTCCAAGATCTTTCCAATTCTTTCATTTTTGGTTCAACCTTTCAAATTGTCATTCCGGAGTATCTCAACAATTTGGTGGTGTTTCTCATCGTCATTCCCAGCATTTGAAGACCGAAGAAGAGTTTCTCTTTAATCTTGCTCTATTCTCTTCAAGATTCATGGTGCTAGCTTGTTGCCATCCTCTCATAATTGTTTTCGATTGTGAGAATCTTTTTCACCCATCAGGAGATATTCAAGAGTCTTCTCAGTTTGTCATCCGGAGTCCATCAATTCAGGTTTATTCATTCTCAGCCGTCAGTTATCATTCTCCTATCTTGCCGGTGCATCTATCGAATATCCTCTAATCAGTTCTTGATCTCTTTGTTCTCATGTATCTAGTTTGTCTCAAGCACCTTCGTTCATTTGCTAATTCTTACCGGTGATGCACCCCTACTTCGATCATTTTCAATTCTTACGGTGGTTCTTTCAAGATCTCTCTTCCTTGTTCATCATATCAATTCATTTGTTATTCCAATCCTACCGGTGGTTCGTTGAAGATCTTCTCAAGTTTTGATATATCTCTTTTAATCCTTTCTACGAGAATAAGTAGTATGCCAAATCCGTTGATTGTCATCAATTTAATTGGTGAAGGATAAGCATAACATAATTCTTATTCTTGTTCATCCAAGTGATTAATTCTTTATTCCGGAGGCCTTTAAAAATTCTCGGTTTCATTTGTTTCATCTTCTCTTTTTCCCGGAGTTCCAAGCTCTAATTATCACGGAGATCCATCTAAATCATTGCAAGGATTCACCTTGTGTTTTCAATTTCTCTTTCTTTTCATTCCTTTTGTTTACCGGAGTTCTTCATGGAGGTTCTACATGATGGTTCATCAAGGATTTAATTCCCTTCTCAAAGTTCTCATCAAGATTCATTTCTAGGGAGCTCAAGCTTCCTTCATATGGTAATCCTGAGTGCAATTCTTTCCACCATATTTTGGAGGTGGTATTATGTCATTCTTGATAATTTGAGTTCATGTTTTCCATGATTCACATGTTGTTAAGAATGAGTTATTTTTAAATCCATCAACCTCGTTGTTGGAGTTATCTTGTGTCATATTTCACCTAAAAGCCTTCCCTATGGCTTGTTGCTATCTATGTTGGTAATAAATGACCCAAGTTATTCTTCTATCCTCCCGGTGAATTAAGCTTCTCATCTCCTTGTTGTTATCAATCTAATATATCGTTTCCATTAGTGGCAGAATTTCACCTCATAGTTTTGAGATGTGTTCCATAAGCCCACTACAAACTTATTCTTTTCGTTGTTGGTCTTCCAACAACTTTGTTCTAACCTTCCTGCAAGGATGCTTTCCAAACTCATTTGTGGCAGAAGTTGGCATTTTCTTCTCCATTCTGTTATTCCAATGATATATCTTCTATTATTCCTTTCGGAGGCATTGTGACGTTGCTCTTTTCACTCACCATCTCGATTCGTGAGGATCGTGTTCTTTTCATGCTTATCCATTTAAC
>NW_021227068.1:0-549 GCF_002162155.2 Triticum dicoccoides | reverse complement strand
ATGGTAAGAATTAATGATGTTCTTATTGTTGCAAATAGGAATTATGTGCCTGTAGATTTCATTGTTCTTGATATAGATTGCAATCCTTCTTGCCCTATTATTCTTGGTAGACCTTTCCTTAGAACGGTTGGTGCGATTATTGATATGAAGGGAATATTAGATTTCAATTTCCATTAAAAAAGGGCATGGAACAATTTCCAAGAAAGAAAATAAAATTACCATATGAAACTATCATGAGAGCCACTTATGGATTGCCTACCAAAGATGGCAATACCTAGATCTATCCTCGATTTTATGCCTAGCTAGGGGCGTTAAACGATAGCGCTTGTTGGGAGGCAACCCAATTTTATTTTTATTCCTTGCTTTTTGCTCATGCTTAGTAATAAATAAATTATTTAGCCTCTGTTTTGGTTGTGTTTTTTGTGTTTAATTAGTGTTTGTGCCAAGTAGAACCGTTGGGAAGACTTGGGGAAAGTCTTGTTGAACTTGCTGTAAAAAACAGAAACTTTAGCGCTCACGAGAACTGCTGTAATTTTTATTTGAAGAGTG
>NW_021227067.1:0-1285 GCF_002162155.2 Triticum dicoccoides | reverse complement strand
TCATCAATTTCCAACATGTTCTGACATCATTTGTTGTTTTTCGGTCATTTACCTAATTGTTTAGAGAGCTAAATGACCGTGAAATTGAAAATCACTACAAAATGAATCCTGAAAATGTTGAAACTTGGCATGGTATCATCATATCACCCGCATAGCATGCGCGAAAGAGTAGAGAGGGTCACAGCAAAAACTGGATGCACTTCGTGTACAAACTGGACATACTCTTTCCGAGTATCAGGGTTTCGGACGAGAACTCATCTGTTACATGGCCACTTCAATGTTTTTTAAACTTATTTGAACTCCAGACTTCTTTTGTGTTCAGTATGCAGCATTTAAAGCGACGTCATCAATTTCCAACATATTCTGACATCATTTGTTGTTTTTCGGCCATTTACCTAATTGTTTAGAGAGCTAAATGACCGTGAAATTGAAAATCACTACAAAATGAATCCTGAAAATGTTGAAACTTGGCATGGTATCATCATATCACCCGCATAGTATGCGCGAAAGAGTAGAGAGGGTCACGGCAAAAACTGGACGCACTTCGTGTACAAATTGGACAAACTCTTTCCGAGTATCACGGTTTCGGACTATACAAAAATAAATAATGCAGAAAATAAAAAAACTATACAAAACAATTACTCAAAAATAAATAGAAGAAAATAAATAATGCAGAAAAGAAAAAACTATATAAAAACTACTCAAAAATAAATAAAAGAAAATAAGTAATGCAGAAAAGAAAAAACTATATAAAAAATTTGTTGGCGCACTGCCCTGTGGGTCTACCAGACCTAGGGTGTGCAAATGCAGGCCCAGGAGGGCCAGCAGACTCACAGGGCAGCGCGCCCTAATTAATTAGGCCCAGAAGTCTGCTATGTAGAGGAGTTCGAAGAGGTAACCGCGGTTGGGTTTATAAACCAGTGCGGCTGCCCTTCGCCGGGCGAGGTGGGACTAAACTTTGGGGTGGCAGCGCAAGGCCTTTAGTACCGGTTGGTGGCTCCAACCGGTACTAAAGGCCCCACCCTTTAGTACCGGTTGGTGGCTCCAACCGGTACTAAAAGCCTTCGTTTCCCGCCGCTTGGCCTGACGAAAATAGGCCTTTAGTACCGGTTGGAGCCACGAACCGGTACTAAAGGCCCATCCTATATATATAGCTCTTACGAAAATTTTAGTTTCATCCCCACTTCGTCTCCAACCTCCGCCGCGCGCGCCGCTCGATCCTGTCGTCGCCGCCCGTCGCCCGTACCGTCGTCCGTCGTCATCGTCGCTGTCCCCGCCGCCGCCC
>NW_021227066.1:0-416 GCF_002162155.2 Triticum dicoccoides | reverse complement strand
GTGTCCATGGTAAAGGATTACAGTCTGGGATGGGTCAGGTGTCGGTCTTAGTGTCGGTCTTCGGAGGTGAAACGGTTAACCAGAAATGAAACTTCTACTCGTGACTTGTGATATCTATGATTATTATTATTATTGACTAACCCGTGATATTATTACCGAGTATCTCTGGGATGGTTCTACCTCCGGGATATTCATTATGATTATTTCTTTTAAAGCCCTTTATGTGGTGTCGCTCAGACGCCCGACTGTGGCATTTCTTTTAAAAGCCCTTTATGTGGTGTCGCTCAGACGCCCGACTGTGGCATTTCTTTTAAAGCCCTTTATGTGGTGTCGCTCAGACGCCCGACTGTGGCATTTCTTTTAAAGCCCTTTATGTGGTGTCGCTCAGACGCCCGACTGTGGCATTTCTTTTAAAG
>NW_021227065.1:0-1174 GCF_002162155.2 Triticum dicoccoides | reverse complement strand
ACCGTCATGATCACCATCGTCACCGGCGCGACACCTTGATCTCCATCGTAGCATCGTTGTCGTCTCGCCAATCTTATGCTTCCACGACTATCACTACCGTAGTAATAAAGTAAAGCATTACATCGCGATTGCATTGCATACAATAAAGCGACAACCATATGGCTCCTGCCAGTTGCCGATAACTCGGTTACAAAACATGATCATCTCATACAATAAAATTCAGCATCATGCTTTGACCATATCACATCACAACATGCCCTGCAAAAACAAGTTAGACGTCCTCTACTTTGTTGTTGCATGTTTTACGTGGCTGCTACGGGCTTAAGTAAGAACCAATCTCACCTACGCATCAAAACCACAACGATAGTTTGTCAAATAGACTCCGTTTTAACCTTCTCAAGGACCGGGCGTAGCCATACTTGGTTCAACTAAAGTTGGAGAGACAGTCGCCCGCAGGCCATCTATGTGCAAAGCACGTCGAGGGAACCGGTCTCGCGTAAGCGTACGCGTAAGGTTGGTCCGGGTCGTCTCGTCCAACAATACCGCCGAACCAAAGTATGACATGCTGGTAGGCAGTATGACTTGTATCGTCCACAACTCACTTGTGTTCTACTCGTGCATATAACATCAACATAAATAACCTAGGCTCGGATGCCACTGTTGGGTTTCGTAGTAATTTCAAAAATTTCCTACGCGCACACAGGATCTTGTGATGCATAGCAACGAGGGGAGAGTGTTGTCTACGTACCCAACGCAGACCGACTGCGGAAGCGATGACACGACGTAGAGGAAGTAGTCGTACGTCTTCACGATCCAACCGATCAAGCACCGAAACTACGGCACCTCCGAGTTCGAGCACACGTTCAGCCCGATGACGATCCCCGGACTCCGATCCAGCAAAGTGTCGGGGAAGAGTTTCGTCAGCACGACGGCGTGGTGACGATCTTGATGAACTACAGCAGCAGGGCTTCGCCTAAACTCCGCTACAGTATTATCGAGGTATATGGTGGCAGGGGGCACCGCACACGGCTAAGGAATAGATCACGTGGATCAACTTGTGTCTATGGGGTGCCCCCTGCCCCTGTATATAAAGGATGGAGGAGGAGGAGGCCGGCCAAGGCAAAGGTGCGGCCAGGATAGGGAGTCCTACTAGGACTCCAAGTCCTAGTAGGAG
>NW_021227064.1:0-1717 GCF_002162155.2 Triticum dicoccoides | reverse complement strand
CTCTTTGCTAATCAGAGCCATATGCCGCCCACCTCCCTCAAAACTACACCCATTACCTGGCCGTTCGTGGTCTGGGGGCTTGATATGGTTGGACCCCTTAAAGGGGGAACCCACAAGCAAAGGTACCTATTGGTCATGGTGGATAAATTCACCAAATGGATAGAGGCCAAACCGGTCAAAACGGCAGAGTCCGGACCAGTGATAGACTTTATATCCGGGGTAGTACACCGTTACGGAGTCCCCCACAGCATCATCACCGACAACGGCACGAACTTCATGGCCGACGAGGTTAAGTCATGGTGCAAAAATATGGGCATCAAGCTCGACTACGCTTCAGTCTATCACCCTCAAACCAACGGTCAAGTGGAACGAGCAAATGGTCTAATAATGAGCGGCATTAAACCCAGACTAGTGCGGTCACTTACTAAATCTGACACGCACTGGGTTGAGGAGCTCGACTCCGTACTCTGGGGGCTGCGGACAACGCCTAACCGTACTACCGGATTCACACCATTTTTATGGTATATGGCGCAGAGGCAGTCCTGCCCTGCGACATTATTCATGACTCACCTCGAGTGCGCATGTATGAAGAAAGAGAGGCCGAGCTGGATCGGCAGGACAGCTTGGATACATTGGAGGAAGAACGCGACGTCGCCAAGGCTCGTTCCACATTGTATTAGCAGCAGACCCAAAGATATCAAAGCAGAGAAGTACGGGCCAAGACTTACAACGTTGGCGAACTAGTTCTACGCCTGCCGGACAAGAAAAAGGACAAGCTCAAGCCCAAATGGGAGGGCCCCTTCATTATCGATCAAGTCCTGACCGGCGGAGCGTACCGTCTACGAAATGCGTCGGATAACCGACTCGAGCCGAACCCATGGAACGCAGCCCGCCTCCAAAGATTCTATGCCTAGCGCCGGACTAAGAGTTCGTCCCCTTCCTCCGTTCAAATTTTTACACTCCAGCTGTCTTTTGTTTCTCTTTCTTCCCCTAACCTTTTTACTAAAAAGCCTCTAAGGGCCTACTTCCGCATTGTTCGCATACACTTGATGTGCCATCTGCACTCATTATACCTGGGGGCTTCTTTTCCAGAAGCTCAATTATAAGGGCTTCATGCCCAGCACATGTGTCAAGCTTCCACATGTACCTTTTACTCACCATTATATGCATCGATATGACTTAAGTTTTGGCCAAGCTGGGTTGCCTGGCTCCTGTGCTTACCCCTACGTTCCCGATTGTTCGGCTAGGAGGTAAAGGGAGCACCTCTGCGATTGTTACTGCCGGGTCAGCCGGATGTGTACCTCAGCCTGGGTGAAGCCGAAAGCTAGCGTTCTTAAGGGAGTATTCGGTCGGTGACTTGAAAGATGATTTTTTACCTACTTATTTATCTGCCCCCAGATGTTTTTCTGCTTTTTTCGCAGTCCGGGCATGCACTTTAGGGTATGCCTCCCAGGGAAAGGAACCCTTAACGGAACTATTCTCCCTGGAAGATGTTTCTTACTAACCATGTAATATAACATAACTAGTTGGGCACTTGTCTGATAAAGCACTAATGACCCCTACGCATGGTCTCCATGCATACCTCGGTTGTTTCTTAACCAAAAAGGTATTCGGACACACTCCGGACTCTAGGGTCCCGAGGTTGAAGCGAAAAGGTCGGCAAAGACAAACGATCTACAATCCGGCTAGAAGGCATTTCACATGTCATTTAAAAAAA
>NW_021227063.1:0-844 GCF_002162155.2 Triticum dicoccoides | reverse complement strand
GAGAGAGAGAGAGAGAGAGAGAGAGAGAGAGAGAGAGAGAGAGAGAGAGATGCCGGCCAAATTGATCCCCATTCCATGTCTATCACTAATAGTACAACTATTCTTCAGACCCAAATTGATCATTTCTCAAGCAAAGATAAACCGAAACCAATGACATCAGATCACCACTTGCCATAACACCATGGTCGACCACAGAGCGGAGATGTCGGCCGGTGTTCATCGCAGGTGGAGAATTGTGTGATGTGCTCTCGTCCATCCTATCTTCTACAGCAGTTGTAGGAGCACATCAATTGCTCTACTCCAAATCGAATTGAAGCACATGTGGAGCTGCAGGCTCAATCCCCTCTCCTCTCCTCTGCTGCTACAAAAGAAGAGAGGGATTAGAAAGAGATAGAGAGGAAGAGAGGGAGGAGGAGGAGGAAGGAGGGGAGGGGATGAACCGACCAGAGGCAGAGAGGAGGCACAACCCCATGGCCGCCGGTGTTGGAGCCAACACCCGAAACCCTAACCACGAGGCAGGGTCGCGGGTGAGCGGTGGTGGCCGTGAGCGGCGAATCCGGCAGGAGGAGAGGACGCAGCGGAGCGAGACGAGCTCGACGCTGTGCTGCGCGGGGCCGCGGTCATCGGCGGAGGCCACGGCGAGCGGGACGGGCGGGGCAGCCCGTTGCTCCCCCGTCGAGCTCGTGGCCGCGGTCCCTGGTGGCGCGGTCATCGGCCACGATGCGGAACCGGCGGTGCGGGGCGAGGCGGCAGGGCATCGGCCACGGCGAGCGGGACGGACGGGGCGGGGCTGGCGAGGCCGCGGGGCATCGGCCACTGCGAGCGGGACGAGCGAGGCGGGACG
>NW_021227062.1:0-1506 GCF_002162155.2 Triticum dicoccoides | reverse complement strand
GACAGGACATGGAGCTGTTGTGCCAAGATTCTCACCTGTAAATGGCATATCATTGTGAACTGCCGCTTCTGTCGTGGACACAGGAGTGCCACCACGCACGCGCTTGGAATCAGTGTCAGATGAGCGGGAATCTTCCTTGCTTAGGTTGGTCTCAGGAGCGTCCACTTCAACGCTTGCTGATGGGGTGGCATGTCTCACAGCAGCATCCTTCATTGCCAGAAGAGTTGGCAATATTTCAGCTGTCCTGGCAGATACCGACTCGTCACTCCCTGATGTACGGATGCTTGTTGTTCTAGCCTGCACATCTGCAGCCGGCGGAGATGGTCGGCCACTTGCATCAGAGTTAGTGGGAGCAGTTGACGGTGCAGCAGCAGTGTTGTCGCCTGGCGCCTCATGAACATCTGAGTTGCCCCCTGTTGACAACTTTGAATGAAGGCATTCGAGTGGGTCCTCACTGATATGCTTGGCCCCGCGCGTAGTAGTCTTCTTCACCCTGCAAAACAAGAAAGCACATGAAAAAGGTATTAAAAAAATGAACAAAATATATTTGCCGTGGTAGAAATCTTAAGAAAATGAAAAACAAGTGGAAAAGCTGGTAGTTTTCATGTAAGGGGAACATGAGTTGCCATGTGTCATAGTTAGGAGTTGCCACACAAAATCCAGCAGTAGTTGCCATGTTAGCCAACTTGAAGAATGATAAAAATGTCTGATCTACCATGAATGCAATTTCAAACCTAGGTATGGGATGAGCACACAAGCCAACAATAAAGATGGCAGTTGCCATTAGGTATAGTAAGAGTTGCCATTTGGCCTAGATGCCAGTTGCCATGTAAAAACCAATAGGAGTTGCCATGCACTTAAAAGGGGAGGAAAAAATCATTCGAAAAACAGCAGTTGCCATGTGGGGACGATGACAGGAGACCATGTGACAAGCTGAACGAATGCATTGGAAAATCAAAAAAATATAGCACTATGTCAATGAAAGCGCATGGAAAAACCTACTTTTGACTGGCTTCCTCAGGTCTGGCAACACGACAGGATCCCCGGTGTTGGTCGTCATCGTACGAGGAGATGACCTGGTGGAAGGGGTGTCACCAGCAATGGGGGCACCTTTGTTCAACCGAGCAGAAACACGGGTTGGCGTTGACGCCTGTTTCTTTGTAACTGCTCGTCCACCAGCTGTCGGCTCGCTGCACGTATGAGATGGAGGAAAAAAAGGTGGCAATTGTCAGACGGCAAACTCGTTGCCGCGCTTGACAAAAACAAGTGCAAAAAAGGGATGAGTCTGTTCCAAGAAAATAGACAAAGCAAAAAACTAATATTAAAGTCGAACCTCCTCCTGGCTGCTACAGGATCGGCCCTAGAATTCTTGCCAGGAGAACCCTGCCCAACATCCTCTGGAGCCCTCCCCCTCTTTGATGGCAACACCCCCTCGCCTCTCGCAGCTGTATGTTCTTTGACTTTCTCCGATGGGGGGACATCTGTTGCATCCTTGCCCTTGTTACC
>NW_021227061.1:0-1070 GCF_002162155.2 Triticum dicoccoides | reverse complement strand
TCAGGAGGCATTCCTGGTAGCTCATCAGGAAAAACATCGGGATACTCGCATACTACCGGCACTTGTTCCAATCCAACTTCAGTCAGACAGTTGGCTTGGTTGGCTTGAGCAGAAGAGGGGTTGGAGGCAAATTTGACTTTGACTCCTCGGTCATTGGTCATAGTGACCGTCCGGTTGGCGCAATCAATCAAGCCTTGGTGCTTGCTGAGCCAATCCATTCCCAAGATCACATCCAAGCCTTGTGATTTTAGGATGATAAGGTCTGCTAGGAAGTCTACCCCGTTAATGGTAATCCCGACTCCTTTACATCCTATCTTGGCTCTCATCTCTGCTCCAGGGGTTTGTACCACCATAGGGTTATTCAGGGGTGTAGGGGTCATGCCACTTTTTAATGCAAAACTTTGGGTGACAAAAGAATGCGTGGCTCCAGAATCAAACAAAATAGTTGCGGGTGCTGAATTGACAAGGAACGTACCCAGCACGACGTCCGGGTCTTCCTGGGCTTCTTCCGCGGTGACATGATTCACACGACCCCTGCCATTGTTGGGCAAGTTGCGGGGAGCTTGGTTCCTTGGTGGCATTCCACGGCCTTGTCCCGGGTTCTGCGCATTGGGGCGCGGGGCGTTAGGTTTCTTGTTGGGGCAATTCTTGGAGTAATGCCCTGGCTGTCCACATCCGAAACAAGTGACTTGATTGGGGACGACGCCCTTGCCAGCATTGTTATTGGGGTTGTTGTAAGCTGGCCTGGGGTTGGCATACTGCTGAGGTGGATAGTTGGTGCGAGGTGCAGGAGCTCTTGGCTGCTGATAGGTTGGCTTGACCGGGGCTGGCTGCCACGGGCGAGGCTTCTGGTTGCTGGAGCTACCCTTGCTGATCATCTTGCGCTTACGAGTGTCATCCAAGGCACGTCGCTTGTCCTCAAGCATGAGTGCCTTGTTCACCAGATCAGGAAAGGTTGGGCAGTCACACACAACAAGCGAGTACTGCAGAGTCTGGTTAAGGCCTTCCATGAAGCGCTCCCTTTTGGCAGCATCAGTGCTGACATCCTCAGGGGCATACCTTGAGAGAAC
>NW_021227060.1:0-2988 GCF_002162155.2 Triticum dicoccoides | reverse complement strand
AACAGAGAGGGAAACTGAAATTTTCGTAGTTGTTGTATATATAGAAGGCACCTTTAGTACCGGTTGGAGCCACCAACCGGTACTAAAGGCCTGTTTTGGCCAGGCCAAGCGGCGGGAAGCGACCCCCTTTAGTACCGGGTGGTGGCACAAACCGGTACTAAAGGCCCCCCCTTTAGTACCGGTTTGTGCCACGACCCGGTACTAAAGGGGGTGCGCTGGCGCAGGTGCGGTGCGGCAAGTTTAGTCCCACCTCGCTAGCCGAGGGGCGACCGCACTGGTTTATAAACCCCCGTGTGGTCGCTCTCTCGAGCTCCTCTCCAAAGCAGGCCTACTGGGCCTACGTGTTCTTTGCTGTCCTGTGGGCCCACTTGGCCTTTGCGGGCCTGCATCCTGGCCTAAAAACAGGTTGGGTTTCTAGTCGTATGCAGGCCGCTCTGGCCTAGTAGGCGGGTTTTTTTAATTTTTTTTGCTTTATTTATTTTTGTGTTGTTTTTTTGTGTATTTAGAGTTTCTTTGTGAATATTTTTGCTTTAGGTACAAAAAATTACAAACTTTCTGTTAGTGCCCGTAGTTTTCAAATTTGAATAGTTTAAATTTTGAATTATTTAAAATTAGTGTGAATATTTTTTATATAGTTTTTTCTTTTCAGCTATAGTTTTTCTTCTTTTCAGCTATTTTTTCTTTTCTGCAAACTTGATGGTCAAAGTCTGGAGTTATAACTTAAAAAAAAGAAATGTCGACGTGCAATTAGTTTTTGCCATAACAGAAGAAGTCCGGAGTTGTAATAAGTTATTAAAAATAAAAAAGAGGTGCAATGCTCGTTAATTTGCTTCAAGCCTTTCGGAATAGTGTAAACTGCACTGCGCATAGCTCCGTGCAGTCTACCGTATTCCTGAAGGCTTGAAGCTAAGCAACGTGAGCATTGAGCCTCTTCTTCATCGTCTCTGCACTCAGGGCTTATAAACCGCTCCTAGTCCCTCTCACTTCGCGAGGTGGGACTAAAAAACAGCTTACGTCTGGTTCATCCATGAACCGGTACTAAAAGTGCTCGTGGGGCCCCAGCCTTACCTGACACAACCTCATTAGTACCGGTTCGTGGTACGAACCGACACTAAATGGTGATGGTGGGGCCATAGCCTGACCGGAGGCTGACACAGCCTCTTTAGGTACAAACTTTCTATTAGTGCCTGTAGTTTTCAAATTTGAATAGTTTAAATTTTGAATTATTTGAAATTAGTGTGAATCACTAGTTTGTGAATAACTTAACTTTAAAAATCAGTAAAGGCATGAAAGAATTTGTTTGCACATAAAATTTCTTCGCGTTTCAAATGCCAAAACACATAACTACCCTAACTATTACAGAGATTCCCCTCTGGGTGTGAAACACAGAAGAAAGTGATGATAGTGAAGCTGATCACATCCCAGATCTTTGGGTGTGAAACTTTTTCTTTGCGTGTGTCCCTTTGCGCCGTAACCATGGAAAATCTTCATCATTTAACGGGATGCTTGGGTCAATATTCACTGTGAATGGAGCAATTTCATCAAACTTTTCATAATCTTCTGACTTGTCTGTCTTGTCATCCACTCCCACGATGTTTCTCTTCCCAGAAAGAACTATGTGCCGCTTTGGCTCATCGTACGATGCATTCGCTTTCTTATCTTTTCTTTTTCTTGGCTTGGTAGACATGTCCTTCACATAGAAAACCTATGCCACATCATTGGCTAGGACGAATGGTTCGTCTGCATACGCAAGATTGTTGAGATCCACTGTTGTCATTTCGTACTGCGGGTCTTCCGTTACCCCGCCTCGTGTCATATTGACCCATTTCCACCGAAATAAATGGACCTTTAAACCACGTCGATAGTCAAGTTCCCACGTCGACACCACTGTTTTGGTTGGTGCTCTTCTTATCTTGGGCGATCGTGTAAAATGTATTACCATTTATCTCGTACCCTTTGAAAGTCATTATATTTGAAGATGGTAACTGGGACAGCAAGTACAGGTCATCTTCAATAGAGATGTCATGCATGGTACGTGTCTGCAACCAGGTGGCAAAACTCCTGGTTAGTTCACGTGTAATCCAGTCATCAGACCGCTCCGGGTGTTTGGAGCGTAGCAAATTCTTGTGTTCATCCATATACGGAGCCATCAAGGCGGAATTCTGTAGAACTGTGTAGTGTGCTTCAGTGAGAGAATGTCCGTCCATACATATTATTTGTTCCCCTTCTAGCATGCCTTTTCCATCCAGTCTGCCCTTATGCCGCGATTCAGGAACACCAATCAGCTTAAGGTCAGGAATAAAGTCAATACAAAACTCAATGACCTCCTCATTTTGATGGCCCTTGGAGATGCTTCCTTCTGGCCTAGCACGGTTATGAACATATTTCTTTAAGACTCCCATCAACCTCTCAAAGGGGAACATATTGTATAGAAATACAGGACCAAAAACGTTAATCTCTTCGCATAGGTGAACTAGGACGTGCGTCATGATGTTGAAGAAGGATGGTGGGAACACCAACTCGAAACCGACAAGACATTGCACCAAATCGTTCTGTAACCTTGGTATGATTTCTGGATCGATTACCTTCTGAGAGATTGCATTGAGAAATGCACATAGCTTTACAATGGCTAATCGAACATTTTCCGGTAGAAGCCCCCTCAATGCAACCGGAAGCAGTTGCATCATAATCACGTGGCAGTCATGAGACTTTAGGTTCTGGAACTTTTTCTCTGCCATGTTTATTATTCCCTTTATATTCGACGAGAAGCCAGATGGTACGTTAATACTGAGCAAGCATTCAAAGAAGATTTCCTTCTCTTCTTTGGTAAGAGCGTAGCTTGCATGACCCTGATGTATGCCGTCTTCTCCGTGCATACGTTGCTGGTCCTCCCATGCCTCAGGTGTATCTTCTGTCTTCCCATACACGCCCAAGAAGCCAAGCAGGGTCACGCAAAGATTCTTTGTCACGTGCATCACGTCGATTGCG
>NW_021227059.1:0-867 GCF_002162155.2 Triticum dicoccoides | reverse complement strand
CAGGGAGCCATACATAACATACACAAAGGTACGGGTCTCACGACCCAACATACAAGTCATACAGTCATACAAACCAGCAGCGGAAGTAACTTGTCTGAGTACAGACAACTAGTAAAATAAAAGAGGCTTGGAAAGCCTAGCTATACTACGTGGTCCTTCACAAGCTCAGGGTCACCACCTGGGTCTCTAGCCTACTCGTTGATG
Source organism: Triticum dicoccoides (assembly GCF_002162155.2). Taxonomy (NCBI): domain Eukaryota; kingdom Viridiplantae; phylum Streptophyta; class Magnoliopsida; order Poales; family Poaceae; genus Triticum; species Triticum dicoccoides. Next base: position 663 of record NW_021227059.1, on the reverse strand, counting down.
TCAACGTCTACATAGAACCCATCAGAAGGGGTTGCAGCGTCTTCTGTAAAAATGTAGATTATAGCAACATGAGTACAAGGGTACTCAGCAAGACTTACATCAGATCCTACATACATGCATGTTATCAAGAAGGGTTGGTGGAGTTATTGCAGCAAGCCAGCTTTGACTCTTGGCTAGGCTATCCTACGATACTCCAACTTGAAATGGTTTTGCGCACACGAGTCCACTACTCACCAATTCAATACACTACCAAGGATCCGTCTCCGTCTTCCTACGGAAGAGCCATCCTCGGCACTCACACTTATCTTGAGGCTTTTAGCAGTTTCCATTTACTTGTCTATGAACTGTATAGGCAACCAAGTAGTCCTTTACCGCGGACGCGGCTATTCGAATAGATTATGATAACCCTGCAGGGGTGTACTTCTTCATACATGTTTCCACAACTTAGCGTCTGCACACGACATGTGCTCGGCAGACTTCAAGCGAAAGCCGACGTGGGTGTAGACCACGACCTACCTAAACACTTAAGCCTCTAGTCCAGGTTTATCGCCTATTCAGGTTCCATCCGCAGGGAGTCCGGCCGAGGTTTCCCATACGGCCCCGAACGATGTGAACAGGGTTCCCGAGATACCTAACGGGTATTCGGTACACCCGGCCACGTAC
>NW_021227058.1:0-3229 GCF_002162155.2 Triticum dicoccoides | reverse complement strand
GTGTGTTAATTGTTTGCTGAGTCAGATCCTTACACCCGGGTCCCACTTGTCGGAAACGCCCTCAACCGCGCCAAATTACATGTTCAGTGCAATCTACAACACTTTTACTGAATCCGTGGTGGCTTTTGCAAATGATTAGCGACCAGGTTGTTTTCTGCAAGATAAGCCCCAAATGTGGTGGTTTCTTGCAATTCACTTGCACATTTTTTCTCTTGCACATCTCCTCGTTTATCCATTAAATAAAATATGTTATTGAATACTGACTGAAGTCCTGCTCAATGAATCATTGCCTAAAACTGACAATATATATTTTAGAAGTGTGAGTGTGTATAAAAGACGTAGCATGAATCAATAATTAACTACATAGGGTGCAGTTTATAGCCTGAAAATACAAATGAAGCCAAAATAGAGCGGCATCCAGGAGTTCAAACAATTGTTGGACGTACAGATGCTACAAGCTTTTCAGTTCACTAGTACGCACTGCTCAAGGGCAATGGGTATCTTCGGATGCTGCCTGTTCCTTTACAATAAGCACAATAGAATGCAGGGGGGATCCTACAACTTAGCATGGGCTGATTTCTACACTTCCAAGGCCCTCTTTAACAGAAACCTCAGTGGCAGCTACTCCCGTACTACGTACCAACTCGACCCATAGACAATACTCACCAGCCAGGTTCAGAGCAAGAATGTATGTCAAAGAAACATCTCTATGTATGTGTTTACACAGGGAGCGGGCATTGGAAGAATAACCTGCAGGATGAGCGAGCTATGAGCAGCTCGTGTGGCTCGTTGAGGAGGAGCCAGAGGGGAAGAAGAACCGCACGCCCGCAGCAGAGGAGAAAGCAAAGAGGCTAGAGGTCGCTCGCGTCGTTGATGTGGACGAGACTGGCCGCATTGGCCAACCTCCGCCCGGCCATGGCAGTGAAGGTCGGCTTGGGCTGCGGCAACACCTCAACTGCGACCAACCAGAGCAGGAGGTAAACACATCAGGAAGGCCTTTGATAAGAGGAGTGCACTTCTAAGTACCCTATTCCAAAATAAAAAAGGTTCAAGCATAAAAAAGGAACCCAAAATTTCCTGTCGAGGATAAAAGACATCAACCTAGTTTCCCCATTTTCTTCTTATTACACGTCTCCCATCAACCTGCTCTAGTTGCATTGAACCATGCATGTGCACACTTTTTACTTTGCACATCTACACGTTTATCTATTAAATAAAAATATGATTTTGGATACTGAATGAACTACTGCTCGATGCATCATTGCCTGAAACTGACAATATATATTTCAGAAGTGTGATTGCATATAAAAGAGAAGGAATGAATCAATAACTATAACTAAAGGGGGTGCAGTTTACAGCCTGAAAAAAATATAACTTTTGGATGGAAAACGTGAACCATTTTCTACCAAACTGCACACGAAGCAAAGTAGAGCGGCATCAAGTAGTTCAAACAATCGTCGGATGTACAAATGCTACAAGCTTGTCAGTTGACAAGTACGCACTGCTCAAGAGGCAATGAGCCTCTTAGATGCTGCATGCATATTCCTTTATGAAACGCACTAGAATGCAGGGACTGATTTCTTCTTCTATTACAAGGCCCTCTTTAACTGAAACCACTCTATCAGCTGCTCATTTACTAGTGCTACGTACCAACTGAACCCCATAAACAGTCGTCACCAACCAGCTTCAGAGCAAGATTGGATGTCAAAGAAAGATCTCTATATATGTGTTTACACAGGGAAGAAACAACAAAAGTAAGAAATTCAGCAATCAATCAATAGAGAGGAAGAGGGAGCGGGCAGGGGAAGAATAACCTGCGGGATGAGCAACTCACATGGCTCGGCGGCGAGGTTGGGGAAGAACTTGAGGGGCAGAAGAACTGCACGTCCACAGCAGACAAGGTCGCCCGCGTCGTCGATGTGGACAAGACTGGCTGCATTGGCTAATCTCCGCCCGGCCATTGCACTGAAGGCCAACTTGGGCTGCAGCAACGCCTCACCTGCGAGCTGCGACCAAGCAAAAGCAGTTGGTAAACACATGAGCAAGGCCTTTCATAAGAGAAGTACGCTTTCAAGTATCCTGTACCATAAGAAAAAGGTTTAAGCATTAAAAAAAGAAGCCAAAGTTTCATATCGAGGATAAAAGACAGCAATCTAGTTTCCCCATTTTCTTTCTTACACCTCTCCCATCAACCTGTTCAATTTGCATCGAACCATCTGCACACTATTTCGCGTGGCGCATCTCCATACTAACTGAACATAAAAAACGTACAAACTGAACCCATAAACAGTCATCAGTAGCCAGCTTGAGAGCAAGATTGTATGCTCTCTATCTATGCATGTGTTCACACAGGGAAGAAACAACAAGAGCAGCAAAATCAGCACCCAATCGACAAGGGCTGTGGAAGGACAACCTGCGGGATGAGCTGCTCCCGTGACTCGGCGGCGAGGTCGGGGACGACATTGAAGGCCAACTTGAGCTGCAGCAAGGCCTCGGCTGCTCCCAACCAGATACCAGAGCAGGAGGCAACACGTCAGCCATGGCCCATGGAGATGGATTGATTTAGGCAGGGAGTGGGATTGGATATGTACCGTACCGTCCGGGTGAGCGGCGCCATGAACGCGTTGGAGCAGAGGAGGAGGACGTCCGTGGCAAAGACGAGGGCGGCGGCTGACCTTGCCGCGGAGCGGAACCACACCACACAGACAGAGGGTTCTGCAGTCCTGGCGCGCGCGACTGCAGAGATGGACGGATCTGGAAGCACCATGGCCTGCTCGTTCCGGGCCCCCGCCTAGGTTGTGCAGAGAAGGTGGGGGCGAGGGTCGTCGAGGTCGCCGGTAGTGACCAGAGGACGGGAGGTCTGAGAGAGACGGGAATGAATGAATCGGGAAGCTCCTCGTTCTGGGGGCCGCCCAGATTAGATTAGATTATATTAGGGGGACAAGGTTGGCGGTGGACGACGAGATCGGCGGCGGCGGCGGCGGCCGTGTCCATGAGTGGGAGGAAGACGAGGGGCGGCGGCGCGGCTTGAGGGAGGACGAATAAATGAATCGGGTGGGTGTGGGTGGGGAGTCGTCTCGTTTCTCTCGTCGTCTTGGATGGATGAAAGGCTTTTTTTCTGCTTGCTCATTGGTGGATTGTGGCCTCCCGCGGATCGTACTCCTTCTCGAGCTCATTGGTGGACGTTGCATCTCTCTTTGTTGACCCAAATGTTTTACGGGAACTTGGG
>NW_021227057.1:0-1071 GCF_002162155.2 Triticum dicoccoides | reverse complement strand
TGGATTCGTTCTGTATGTTGGTCTCACGCATTGCATGTTCAGAGTTCATGTCTTGCTTAATTAGGCGTGCGGACAAAGAGGGATCGTCGTTACACACATCTGAAGAGATGATGTGGCTGGATGGCTGAGGTGGCATAGCTGCATGTGAAGAGATGATGTGGCTGGATGGCTGAGGTGGCATAGCTGCATGTCAAGATAAATAGGTTAGTGGGGATGAATCTCTTAGGTAAGTAGGATTTGCATAGAGGTAACCTTGGTTTGTTTCAATAACTTTTTATTCGAGTCTAAAGTTACCGCTTTGTTTATACCCAAGTTATCAGGTCTATGATGTGTGAGTTACCATGCTATTGACAAAAATGTTACCAGAGATATATTTCATCAACAACCCGCCCCCACTACTCACCACCGTCGTCAAAGTTAGCAGGACTAGGGCACATAAGTTATCAGGTCTGCGATGTACGAGTTATCATGTTATTCACACAAAATGTTACCAAGGGTATATTTTATCAACCACCCTCCCCCCACCCGGTCACCAAATTTACCAAAGACGGGTACATTAGTTATCAGGTCTACGATGTGTGAGTTATCGTGCTATTCCCATAAAAGTTACCAGGGGTATATTTCATCACCCCTCCCTCGCGAAAAGTACCAGGACAGAGGTGCATAAGTTATCGGATCTCCGATTGTGTGAGTTACCATCCCTATTCACATGGAAGTTACTAGGGGATACTTGATCACCACCCCTCCCCCCACGCCAAAGTTATCAGGACCATGGTACATAAATTATCAGGTCTGTGATGTGTGAGTTATCAGTGTGTTTGTATGTAAGTTATCTGGTCTGCGACGCGTTAATGACCATGTTATTCACACGACATTATTGGGGGTTGTTTCAACAAAAAAAACCAAGTCAAAAAATCACTGTGAATGGCGGAATCATTGACCTGACCACTATTTTTTAATGTTCAAAATCGTATTAACCAAGAACAAGTAGCATATAACTTGTTTAAAAAATAGCAAGTCTGAAGCCGGGCTAGTGGTTTGTGTCGTAGGAATTACTACTTGAGGTACGGG
>NW_021227056.1:0-426 GCF_002162155.2 Triticum dicoccoides | reverse complement strand
TAACCAACGCGAATAGGGGTTGTCAATCCCTACACGGTCACTTACGAGAGTGAGATCTGATAGATATGATAAGATAATATTTTTGGTATTTTTGTGATAAAGATGCAAAGTAAAATAAAGGCAAAGTAAAGAGCAAAGGAAATAACTAAGTAGTAGGAGATTAATATGATGAAGATAGACCCGGGGGCCATAGGTTTCACTAGTGGCTTCTCTCGAGAGCATAGGTATTCTATGGTGGGTGAACAAATTACTGTTGAGCAATTGACAGAACTGAGCATAATTATGAGAATATCTAGGTATGATCATGTATATAGGCATCACGTCCGAGACAAGTAGACCGACTCCTGCCTGCATCCACTACTATTACTCCACTCATTATCCGCTATCCAGCATGCATCTAGAGTATTAAGTTAAAAACAGAGTAAC
>NW_021227055.1:0-2364 GCF_002162155.2 Triticum dicoccoides | reverse complement strand
ATCCTGTACAAATAAGCACCGGTGCTTAAAAAAAGCGTGGTTTATTTCTTTAGGCACCTCCCCTAAGCACCTACCATTGTACAAGGCCTTATAACCCACAACGGCCTCGCACATGTCCTCAACCGGCAACACTACCAGCTCCTAGTTTGGGATCCTGTAAACAGTTGCTGGACCGACAACGAGTTCATTGCACCATGGTACAAACTATGATCGGCTTCTTCTTAGCAATATTACATTACACCACGGTTCTTGTAAGAACATCGCAACTAACTAATCTGTACTCCTAATGTCTTAGTTGGTAGTCTCCGTTCCAAGTTTATTTTCGTCCCACCCATCATGGTTTATTTTGGTACCTGCTCCCACCTAATGCCGAGCCGCGTAGAACCAAAAAAAAACCTCCTGCCGAGTCCCCCACCCGCCCCCACGCACTCGAAGGCCTAACCTCCTGTCGCACCCAAGACAAACGAACGAAAAAAATCTTCAAAAATAAACTAGCGAAAACAAATCGGTGAAAATTAACCAGCGAAAAAAATCCTAGACCAATCGCCCACACGTACAAGCGAGGTCTCCTGCCCTCGAGCGAGAAACACTCGCACGCGCGACTCTGCCCTCGTTCGCCCTCCGCCGCCCTTCGTCCCTTCGCCGCCCCTACTCCATCCCTTCGCCGCCGGTCTGGCACATCAAAGGCGCGTAACTCGCACATCAAAGCCGCCGGCCTCCACTTATCCGGCGCTGGTCCAATGGAGGACCCGCCGCCGAACACGTCCAGGCGTCCAGGATCCGGCGCCGATCCCTTTCAGGACCCGTCGCCGGACACGTCCAGGATCCTATTATCCCTTTCAGGACCCACCGCCGAAGGCATCCAAGATCGGGGCCGGAGACGCTCACGTAATATAGGTATTATTTGAATTTTACAGCCATCACATTTCATACAGCCATCACATGAACTGAAAATAATATAGGTATTATTTGAATTTTACAGCCATCACATTTCATACAGCCATCGCATGAACTGAACAAATACCAGTTCCATACAGCCATAGGCATCACACTGTATCAATGAAATATTTCGTTCGGAACTCGCCCAGAAAGAGTTGAGAGACATAATGTACCATATTGTCACCCCGCAACGCCCTGGTTGACACAAAACAGATTGTTATGATATATCCATACAGCAAGGGTTCCAAAGGGAAATTTAGTAAGTTTCACACCATCAAATCTATGAAACACAATCTTCCATTTTGTTGATCTTCCATTTTGCATCATCACTTATTGAAAGCTTTCCACAGAACCAAAAAGATGCACTATGCATTTTGGATCAATGGTTTAAATTATAGCAGTTGCGCTTAAAAGAACACAACTAATTCAAGACCATAATATCTGACAATGTATTTAATTCAAGATCGATCCTATTAGCTATAGTGTCAACCAGAAAAGTTTTTCACAGAACCAAAAAGATGCACTATGCATTTTGGATCAATGGTTTAAAATATAGCAGTTGCGTTTAGAACATAATTAATTCAAGACCATAAGATCTGACAATGTATTTAGTTCAAGGTGGATCCTATTAGCTATAGTGTCAGAACAAAAGGCAAATTAGTAACCTGTTCCAGAAAAGGTAGATGCAAATTATATGGCTTTCATAGAACTGAAGAAAAGGTTTAGTTACATTGAAGTGAGCAACGAATACATACCAGAATTATATGGCTTTCAATCCATCAGATTTGCACCATTTCTCAATTAGATTCGTACCTATCAATGATATGACAAAGAGCAGTTTCACCACCACACTATGCATACCTCAAGCTCAAGATGCCAGGCCCGCGCGGGGTCATAACAGTCAATGGAAATATGGACCGCTCTCTTCGTACAGAAGAGCATACTGCAGCCCTTGCGGCAGAAGTACAATGCGGCCTCCTCTGGCAAACCACCAATCGGGCGATGACAACCTCAAGCTCCGTCAAGCGAGGGTGGAACACCCCGCAACAGGATCACCAGGATATTGCTTTAGCGCAGCCTCTTCAGAAGAGCCGGATTGTCGGACTTACATAGGAGAGGAAACCAAGGAGGCAACAGGCTTTGCGCACAGAAGGAAACACCCAGGTGAAATCTATTTACGATCGTTATACCTGCTTTATCTATCCGTACGTAGCCTGCCCCTGGATAGGATATGTCCAATAATCCTATTTATCTCCGCTTAATGCATTCATTGTAAACATACGCTTAAACGTATTATTCATCAATGGGAGATCATATATAGCATCAGCTTATTATTCTTATTTGAGCATTTTTTCCTTACAAATGTCTATTTGATATTGCATCCGTACACCTTGGTACGTTTAGTTTGCCAGAGGCTTCTGATGG
>NW_021227054.1:0-2296 GCF_002162155.2 Triticum dicoccoides | reverse complement strand
GGTGGATTGCGGCCGCTTCCCGATCTCCTCTAGCCATGAATCTAGGAGTATTCCCCCTTGTCACTCAGCTCCAAGGCAACCTCTCAAATGTCCTGGTGCGCCCTCGAGCTTCCCTGCATCACCGAGAAGATCTCCCCATGAGCGCCGCCCATCGCCGCCGCTCGAGCTCACTATTGCCCATCCTCACAGCCACCGCACGGTCTCTGACTAACTTAGTCCAGTTCGTCTTCATGCCCGCAGCCTCGCAGGACCGCTCTGAAGCCCATAGACCTCTCCGGCATCCTCCCGTACGTCGCCGTTGTGCCTTCACGCGGGCGCCGACGTTTAGCCGCTGTCGTTAAAAAGCGATTTAGGCTAACCCTCCTGTTAAGTGTTCCACTGACTCATGGGCCCTTTACTAACTATAAAACAATTATAAATACCTTAAAGAGAGAATGACATGTGGGCTTCCAAAACAAATTTGACCAGTCTCCATTGACTGGTCTAACTCTGACTTATTTTTTTTCTTTACCGAAATGTGGACTAGTACCATCCAGGGGCATTTTGGACAAAGCACATGGTCAAACCCCTTTGACCTAACAGAAACAGCGCTCAGGGGTATTTCTATAACACCACCTAACGGCACAAGGGTATGTTTGAGCATACTCAAAATTTAGGGGTAAATGCCAGGTGTGGGTTCAAGTTAGGGGGAGAAATGGAATTGTCCCTTCAAATAATCCATTCATACATCATAAACATTCATTAATAGACCAATCATAACCACACCCCATGCATCTTAGAAATTAAAAAAAGGTTATGTGCATGGAGTGCAAAATTATTCACCAAACTGAACGCTTGGCATGCTTCATCCTTTTCATTTGCGGAGCACATGTGTTCCTTATAGGAGCAGCTGGACATTGTGTAGGGTAGCCACGACCATGTAGTCGCCTGGCGCCCAGACATCTGCCCTTTTGAAGCTGGCTGGAGGCATGAGGAGGGAGGCGAAGAGCTACACTTTAACGTCTACCTCGTCCTATAATAACCACTATCGCCGGTTCCATCCACTTGAGTTGCATGAAGGAGCTCGTCGGTGTCAGAGTGTTGCGCATGTTCTCTTGGCCGGTCTCCATGGAGGATGGCTAGGAGGATGTGCTCCAACCGCCCGAGTGGGGTCGCATGCAATAGACGGATGCCAGAAAATCTACTTGATAGGATGTAGTTAGCGCTTGGTAGCTTTTTTTTTGGGGGGGGGGGTAAAGAGTTTTATTCCATAAGCATAGGGTTACAATCCAGAGGCAAAATATCCTCCACACACGGTGGACCTCTCCCGAGCCATACAACAGTAGTACACTCCATACGACTATAGCACGCCAAACGATCTGCTACCCTATTTTGCTCACGCTTATTTTTTTAAGGGAATAAACTCTCTATCTACCATGAGATGCTTAATCTCATTCACCAGATGACCATACGCCGATCTTGACAGTCCTTCACCAATCATCGAGGAAATGGCCACCGAGGAGTCTGACTGGACAACGATGGGCACATTACAATGTTGAATAGCTAATGCCATACCCTGCATTATTGCATGTAGCTCGGCTTCCAATGCATCATTACAGTTGAACAAAAACCAGTATGCCGCAAAAATTACCGACCCATCATGCCTCCTTAATACCATCCCTGCTGCCGCTGACCCATCCGCTGGGGAAAAGGCTCCGTCGACTGACAGCGCAGCTTGATCAGCAGGTGGTGGCGGCCATGGACTACTAACAACTTCTCGGTTTGTAGCAACGGCCTCAGTCTCCATTGCAGGCATTTTACCCTTGATTATTTCATCAATCGTGTATGTCCGGGCCAACCTCAAGGAGCGTAAATAACTTTGTAGGTAATCAGTCGTACTAGTTACATTTGGGATCTCCTTCCCATGGGTAAAATCTGATCTTTGAGACCAAATCCTACATACCAGCATTATCACACAATCCCTCATCAAATCCGTGCAGTTTGCCAAGATATTCAGTAACCAGTCCTTTCCTGAATCCACGAGCATCTCCTGCTTCGGCAGAGGCCAGACAGTGCTCATCTTTGCCCAAATATTACGTGCATGCTCGCATGCAACCAGGGCATGGAAACTTGTTTCCTCTTCACGCCCGCACAGAGGGCAAGTATCCCGAGTGGGTATATGGCGAAACTTCTTGCAAGAATTAGTTGCTAGAGCACCCGAGACAGCCTTCCAGGCCATGATCTTCATTTTGAGGGGCACTTGAGCAGACCAGATGCGCTGCCATATAGGTCTACGACCTGACGGATTACTGCTGGA
>NW_021227053.1:0-1663 GCF_002162155.2 Triticum dicoccoides | reverse complement strand
TTTTATTCTTTCTACTTTCTCAAGGTCATAGCAAGATAGCAAAGCCCTTGACTCAACACTAATCTTTATTATATAGCTCACGGACTCGATTACAAAAAGGGATCAAAGATAAACTCAAAACTAATTCATACCAAAACTTCAATCTACTAGATCAAGATATTACTGAAAGGATCGAACTAAAAAAACGGTAAAGATAGGAGTGTGATGGTGATACGATACCGGGGCACCTCCCCCAAGCTTGGCAATTGCCAAGGGGGAGTGCCCATACCCATGTGATTATGTCCTCGGAGGTGATGGTGATGGTGGATAATCGCACATCGAGCGTAAAAGTTCCTCCAACTTGCGGATAATGCCCTTGAGTGCGACCCTTCAACAAAATATTTTCCCGTGTGAGATACTTGTTTTGTATGCGAGCTAACTCAATCATCTTGAAAGCTTCAATCTCAGTTGCGGTAAAGAGGTTAGGTAGAGGTTGAGGAATGTTTTCTTCTTCCGCCGCCGGAGCTTGATCCTCCATGGCCTCTTGATCCCTTCATCTTTGTTGATCTCCTCTGGTTCTTCTCTTTTCAGCTCTATCTTCAATAGCCAAGCATCCTTGTCTTCATTGTTGAAGGAGGGTGACGTCATGATGCTCTAGATTTGTCAGAAAAACAGCTCGAAACGAAAACAGAAGATTTTTGCATAATACGGTGGTCAAAACCTTTGGGAGATTATATAATGAATTTTTACCTACCAAAAGAAGTAACGTGCAAGAAAACGCAGTCTGGGAGGCACATGAGGTGCCCACGAGACAGGGGGGCGCGCCAAGTAAGGGTGGGCGCGCCCTCCACCCTCGTGTCCTTCCCGGATTACTTATTGCTTTCCAAAGTTCTTAAATATTCCAAAACAGAGGAAAATTGCCATTACAATTGTTTTGGAGTCGGTTTACTTACCGTACCACATACCTATTCCTTTTCGGAGTCTGAAACGTTCTGGAAGGTGTCCCTTATATATTCCTCCGGGGTTACGATCTCAATAATATTAGTTTCAACATTGATAGGATTACCTGAGATATAATGTTTGATTCTTTGATCGTTCACCACCCTCAGACTTGTGCCTTCGAAGTTGTTGATTTTTATGGCACCGGAATGATAGACCTCCTCGATAATGTAAGGACCATCCATTTATAGAGAAGTTTTCCTGCAAAAAATCTTAAACAAGAGTTGAATAGCAACACATATTCACCTACGTTAAATTCTCGCTTTTGTATTCTTTTGTCATGCCATCTTTTAACTTTTTCTTTGAGCAGCTTGGCATTCTCATAGGCTTGGGCTCTCCATTCATCAAGTGAGCTAATATCAAATAACCTCTTCCCACCGGCAAGTTTGAAGTCATAGTTGAGCTCTTTGATAGCCCAATATGCCTTATGTTCAAGTCCGAGAGGTAAGTGACATGCTTTTCCACAAACCATCTTATACGGAGACATACCCATAGGATTTTTATATTCAGTTCTATAGGCCCATAATGCATCATCAAGTTTCTTGGACCAATTCTTTCTAGATCTATTGACAGTTTTTTGCAAAATTAATTTGAGCTCTCTATTACTCAACTATACTTGACCACTAGACTGTGGGTGATAAGGAGATGCAATTCTATGATTAACATCATACTTAGCAAGCATTTT
>NW_021227052.1:0-2394 GCF_002162155.2 Triticum dicoccoides | reverse complement strand
GTCGTTACCTTCCTTATATTTTACCTTCTTGGGGTTCCAAGATCCTTTGGGCTTCTCTTTGAATTTGCCCTGAGTCACGGCCAGAGCCTCTCCAGGAGCAGCTGGCTCGGCCTTCCGCTTTTGCTTCCGACTGGAGTTTCCTTTATCCGACTGACTCGGCTTGTACTTGCCACTCCGGAGTCGGTCCTCTTCTTCGCCATTGGCGTACTTGGTGGCTATTTCCATCATCTGACTCAGGGTCATATCTCCAGTTCGACCAAACTTCAGGCTCAACTCTCTGTTCTTGATACCATCCTTGAAGGCGCAGACCGCTTGATGGTCTGACACATTCTCTACAGTATGATGCAAAGTGATCCATCTATGGATGTAATCTCTCAGTGTTTCACTCGACTTATGTACGCAAACTTGCAGTCCTGTTAATCCGGCTGGTCGCTTGCAAGTTCCCTCAAACATCCTGACGAACACTCTGGAAAGATCTTCCCAAGTGTAAATGCTACTAGGTGCTAACTGATTCAACCACGCCCTGGCTGAACCTTCTAGCATGAGTGGCAAATGCTTCATGGCCACCTCATCATTACCGCCACCAATCTGAATAGCCACTCGGTAGTCTTCAAGCCAAGTTTCAGGCTTAGACTCTCCGGTGAACTTACTCACTCCAGTCGCCAACCTGAAGTTGGGGGGTATCACTGCGGCTCTGATTGCTCTACTAAAACATTCTGGACCTGAAACGTGGACTCGGCTGCTTGTGGGCACATCTCTGTCATGACCACCTCTATGAGCTCTGTTCCGGTCGACCAAACCTTGCACGATGATGGATCTCGCGTCAAAGCCTGGCTCTCTGGGGTCGACTGGAGCTCTCCGCCCAACACTGAGTTGGCGTCTGTCATCTTGCTGCCGATGGGCGTTTGACCTACTTCTCGGGGGAGGAGTGAGCACTCGACGCCTGTCATCACGATCAAATCAATCATCATAGTGGTCCCGCCGGCCTTCACGTCCCACGCGCCTCAGAGGCGACCTTGGACTGTGAGCCGACTGAACAGTATTCGCAGTGACGGATTGGCTGTGAATCCTGTTGCGCGACTGTGACATAGCTGAATTCTGATCTCCTGCCGCCCGGAGCAAATCTCTGATCTGCATCAAGCCTCTCCCAGCCTCTGACTGAGAGGGCTGAATTGACTCCGCTATACGGGCTGCAGCTGCCAAATTCTGAATTGGGGTTCGATATACCTGAGTCAGTTGCGGAAAGAGCTGACGTCGGTTGGAGTTGGTCACTCGTTGACGTGCACGCTCGTCGAGTGCTCGCTGGAGGTTCTCCAGTCGAGTGCGTTCAGCCTGGTTGGCTAAACGCGCCTCTTCCAGGGCACGAGCCTCAGGAGTTTCTCCTGTAATGGGAGTATGCAGGGCGTCCATGTTTCGGCGGCGAAGTTCTTCCCTCTGCTGAGAAGTGAGTGGCTCGGGATGATACTCTTCGTGGGCTTGAGCGGGGTCGCCTCCATCGTCCATCTTGTCGTCGCGGGGGAAACCGGGAGGACTACGAGGCCCGTTGACCATCAGGACCTCCGCCGCTGGATCACTGCTATCGCACTCGGATGCAGTCTCTACGGAGCCAGTCGACAGGTTGAACAGGCCGTAGAGAGATTCGTCGGGCTCAATTGCCGCGACTTGGGTAGTGGCCGATTAGCGAGCCACTGCGTGACTCACCCATCGCTGGAGCCTCGACCGACCGGAGCGCTTGCGCTGGCGGGAGACAGGGAGGGAGGACGGCGCAGGAGTCGACTGGTATGGGGTCGACGGCTGCCGCAGCAAGACGCCGCGGACACACGCCCGAAAGTGCGTCGCCCCGCGGACGGGGAGCGCATCAATGTCGAGTGGTGCCTCCTAGAGCCAAGCGGAGTCGTCGGCGATGAACGCGAGCGCACCGAGACGGATCTCGCGGCCCTCGACCAGAGCCGCCGGAAACCATGATGAAGGCGATCGGACAAATTGCAACTTCTCCAAAAAAGTCGCTAAGACACCTGCCCCACGGTGGGCGCCAACAGTCGTGGTTCTAAGTCTGACAGTAGAATGGGGGGTAGGTATGGAGAGGCAAGATCCTAGCTATGGAGTAGTTGTACACACGAGTGTTTTACGAGTTCAGGCCCTTCTCTGAGGAAGTAATGCCCTACGTCTCGGAGCCCAGAGGCGGTCGACTGGTTTATGTGTATATGAGTTACAGGGGTGCGAACCCCTCTACCAGTGGAGGGGGGTGGCTTATATAGAGCACGCCAGGACCCCAGCCTACCCACGTAGCAGAGGGTTTAAAGTACATTAAGGCTGGGCGTTACTGGTAACGCCCTACATAAAGTGTCATCATGACCATTAAGACTACTTAATTATAGACCGTTTGGATACAGA
>NW_021227051.1:0-1747 GCF_002162155.2 Triticum dicoccoides | reverse complement strand
GGCTGGATGGACGTTTAAAGCCCACGCTGTGTTGTGGACTAGTATCATTTACTAAAATCGTATACCCTGGAAAATATCTACTAAAAAAAAACTTCGGCTGTGGATTTGTCTACCTTTCTTGCTCCCCCTCAAAACAAAATTGAAAATCAATTCACCTGTGTGGAATCCATAATGATATAAAAATCGTTCCCCTTTGGCTTGTCCAAATCCCCGAGTGGATTCCAACAAAGCAAATTCATCTACCTTTTCTGCAAGAAAGAAATGAGAAATATTTTTTTCTTAAAATTCAAAAGTCACTTGAAAGTCGCAGCACCTTGAGGCAAGAACAAGGAAAACATGTCACAGATGGAGCAACATTCCCTCCTAATGACTGAATCAGTAGGAGGAAATGTCTTTTTTTAAATCATATCCCTCTCGTTATTTATGACTAAACCAAGGTTACATCACTTATTATGGAGGTGCCCTGCTCCTCCAAAGGTGCGTTTGTTCGCTTGGTGTGTAGCCACTGATTGCCTCCCCACCTGGACTAATAAAAACCACCGAAATCTTGAGGTTACTAACTTGTGTCCTGTGTGTGCCGCCGAGCCGGAGGACACATTTCATGCGCTATGCCGATGCCCCCGGTCTGTTGCGCTATGGAAGGCAATGGCGAAGCAATGGAGTCTCCCGGACGTGCGGCGACTGGTGAATACTGGCCCCGAGTGGCTCCTGCAGGTGCTTGATGAGAGGACGGAGGAGGATCGCCTATACTTGCTCATGACCTTGTGGCGCTGCTGGCACGTGACGAACGAGATTGTCCACAACAAGCGTCCACCACCGGTCGAGGTATCCACTCGCTTCCTCACTAGCTACATCAACTCGCTAATGGCCCTACAGAAGGATACCAGCCGGGATCACGTGAAGGGCAAGATGACCGTGGCACTGCGGCCCTCCAGGGAGGTAGTATCATGTGCAAATTTGAATCGAAGGCAGCTGGCAACATGGGAACCTCCTCCAGCGGGTTGGACTTCCCTGAACATTGATGGTTCGTATGCTGAAAATGAATGAACGGCGGGAGCTGGGATGGTCTTGAGTGACCCGGCCGGTGCTATTATCTATTCCTCCTGTCGGGAACTTAGACAGTGCTCCTCGCCTCTGCAATCTGAATTAGCTGCATGCCTTTTTTTTCTTTTTTTTTGAAAAGGGGATTCCCCGGTCTCTGTATTGCATCAAAACGATGCATACAACCACATTTATAAATAAAAAGGAGGTTCAACAAGGTCTTAAGGTCTTGAAACAAATAAAAAAACGGCAAGCTCAAACAGAGCCACAATGCCAAGAACAAAATTCCCAAAAGCCACAACCGGCTGGCATAACAAAAGATAGGTAAACTAATTGCCTATCATATTACATGACCGCCATCCAAATCGGTTGAAAATATCCCGTGCTACCATCTCCCACCGGACAGATCCAGTAACCAAACACTCCCTGGCCTCCGTCGGAGTGAGTAAGGACCACATACGGATCAACATTGTAGCTCGGAATAAAACCTGCAAAAAATGAATAGTTGTTGTTCTGTTAAAAGCAAAATCATTTCTGCAGTTCCAAATTGCCCATAACAACGCGCATACTCCTACACGAATGTGTCTAGCTGTTTCGGACTCTATCCCAACAAGCCACGTTTCAAATAACGTACCGATCGAATTCAGAGGAGTAATGTTAAAGGCAATTTGCATGGAGCCCCACAAAACTCTCGCCAACGGGCAAT
>NW_021227049.1:0-1323 GCF_002162155.2 Triticum dicoccoides | reverse complement strand
CTGTTGCACGCGGTGATCGGCAGTAGCGCCAGGAATACATGCTGCCCGCTGCTGTCCGGCGTTGCCGACCTCGACGCTGCTCTCTGCCTTTGCACCACCATCAAGGTCAAGGCCCTCAACATCAACCTCATGCTGCCCATCGCCATCGAGGTGCTCGTCAACCAGTGCGGCAAGAGAGTGCCGAAAGACTTCCGCTGCCCTAATTAAGCTCCATAGATTACTATATGTACTATCAGTATCACCTGCATATGAATGTGATACATGCATTAAATTCTCTTGTGTGGTCACACAGGTGACATATCGAAGTGTAATAATCTATATGTACATGGATTTGCAGCTCTGACTCGCTACTTGGGACGGGGAGCTGTGGAGCATGCGTACATTGTGTTTGTGTAACAGTGTATCCTATAGTAACCGTATAACATGCTACCAATTGTGGTCTTCCATCGGTTTTGTAGTGTGTGTTTTCTTTTTGAAGAACTACGAATAAAATGTTCGTACTGTGTAAAAGAAGTTTTCACATCCACTTGTAACCCATACCAAGATACTTGTTGAACCATACGCTTTACAGGATTCGGATTTTCGTGTTGAACATTTTGATATATTATACATTTTTTTTCGACATCGCATGCAAAAGTTATAGCCCTTTTACTTTTTCATAACACTTTTTTGCAAAACATGTACAAATTTAAGTTTTTAAATTTTCCTAACTAGTAGATGTACTAATATAACTACATCTCAAAGGATTTTATTTTTTAAAGTTTTTATCATTTTCTGTTGTTTTTTCAAATCTGAAATGGCGATAAGGGGGGGGGGGTAGAGTTTGAGACACGAACCCCTTTAGTCCCAGTATGAGACACGAACCGGGACTAAAGGGTTTGATGCCCTTTAGTCCCGGTTCGTGTCTCAAACCGGGACTAAAGGTCTCATTTGAACCGGGACTAATGCCTTTAGCCGCTCGAACCGGGACTAATGCTCACATTAGTCCCGGTTCGTAGTGCAACCGGGACTAATGTGTATATTGGGCTGTGACCAAAGCCCTGTTTTCTACCAGTGTCCTTTAGTACCAGAAATCCATATGTATGCAAGAGTGAGTACAAAAATACTCAGCAAGCACAATATAGAACATCAGTAAATGAGGAACTCCATGATTTCAGATGGGAACACAAAAATATATCTGAAAGCACAATCTTAGAAAGGCTGTAACCATCCCAACAAGAAACCATGCATTTGTAAGAACTTTCTCTTGTAGTGAGCATTCTGGAATGTCCACACAATGCTTTATACCATCGACACTTTCAGATTCAACACGTGTGGCGTCCT
>NW_021227048.1:0-391 GCF_002162155.2 Triticum dicoccoides | reverse complement strand
CAACCATATTTTAACTTGCCCTTTTAGCTATGATTCTTTTTTCCTACTTATAGCCCATCTTGCAAAACCCTTAAGTCCAGAAGAGTGGACCCATTGGAAGATTTTTGGTTTATGAAACAATGCCTTTTTCTTTCTGTCCAAAACTGTGGATTTGCAAAACTTACACTAACAAGTTTGAGCTTTTGGCAAACTAACCTCACCACCCTCCCATTCATCTAGAGAGACTATGATCTGGAAATTTGGGCCACCCCAAGAGTTGCCTAGATGCACTTAGCATTCTGTCGAACACCTTGAGTGTATGAGCAGATTTGGCATGGTTATTGGTTTGCTTTGTGATCTTGATCATCTGACCTAACAACCATGTCCATTGAGCTCCTAACTAACCCTACCC
>NW_021227047.1:0-430 GCF_002162155.2 Triticum dicoccoides | reverse complement strand
TCACTAGAGTCCTTATGGACGGCGGCAGCAGCCTGAACCTGCTTTACCAGGATACAGTGCGGAAAATGGGCATAGATCCCTCGAGGATTAAGCCCACCAAAATGACCTTTAAAGGCGTAATACCAGGTGTAGAGGCCAACTGTACAGGCTCAGTCACACTTGAAGTGGTCTTCGGATCTCCGGATAATTTTCGAAGCGAGGAGTTAATCTTCGACATAGTCCCATTCCGCAGTGGCTATCACGCACTGCTCGGGCGAACCGCATTTGGCAAGTTCAATGCGGTACCGCACTACGCATACCTTAAGCTCAAGATGCCAGGCCCTCGATAAGTAATTACGGTCAATGGAAACACCGAACATTCCCTCCAAATGGAGGAGCACACGGCGGCCCTTGCAGCGGAAGTACAAAGCAGCCTCTCTAGGCAGTTCTC
>NW_021227046.1:0-609 GCF_002162155.2 Triticum dicoccoides | reverse complement strand
CATGTAGAAGGGGTCGACTATCACGATGTCCGGGGTCTTGTCGCGAATGATCCGCATCTCCATACTCAGCGAAAATAGCCGAACGAAGGTGTAGTGCAGCGGATGAAGGTTCATCATAGCGTGGATGTCATCAAACCGCAGGAGGATCGTACGCCCGATGGAGTTATCCACAAAGCCCTTGCCCTCTGGCACCTTGGCCGCGAAAACCGGGTATGCCACATCCTTCTCTCTGAGACGCCGCTTCTCCAAAGAAAGAACACTGTCATGCAGACTCCGCATAGCACCAGTTGCAGCATTGAGCATATTTGTCGGTAGCATCGCCCTACCCGCCATATGCACCCTCCTCGAGATATCCTCAGGTGAAGGTGGCCCGTCCTGAGCACGGATCGTACTCGGTGCCGGCTGGCTCGCACCCTTGTTAGTCTTTCTTTTGCGTACCTTCTTCTTCTCCTGTAATGGGACCGAGTTCTGCTCACAGACCGCCTTCTTGAGTGTGTTTGGGCTGATAATATTTCGCACCTCGCCTATCTGAGGCTCGGTGAAGTCGGCAGCTGGAGGCGTCTCCTGAGAGATGAACGGCAGACGACGCCTGTTGCAACTTGGCTTCTC
>NW_021227045.1:0-1570 GCF_002162155.2 Triticum dicoccoides | reverse complement strand
TGAACAGGGTGGCTATATCATTTAATTTAGTAAGATGTGCCACAACAGTTTCAGATTCATAGCCATAAAAAGGATCAGATTCAACCAAAGTAATTATCTAAGGATCGACCGATAATTCATAATCCTTATTAGTAAAAAAGATAGGTGAAGTAGCAAAAGCAAGGTCATATTTCATTCTAGCATTTAGAGTTTTCTGTTTAAGTTTAGCTAGTAACTTCTTAAGATCAGATCTATCATTGCAAGCAAGAAGATCTCTAGCAGTTTCTTCATGCATAACATAACCCTCAGGAACAACAGACAATTCATACTTAGGGGGAGAACCTTCATCATCACTATCATCAATAATTTCATCTTCAATAATTTCATTCTCTCTAACCCTAGCAAGTTGTTCATCTAGAAATTCACCTAATGGCAAAGTGGTATCAAGCACATGAGTAGTTTCATCATAAGTATCATGCATAGCAGAAGTGGCATCATCAATAACATGCGACATATCAGAATTAATAGCAGTAGCAGGTTTAGGTGTCGCAAGCTTACTCAAAACAGAAGGAGAATCTAGTGCAGAGCTAGATGGCAGTTCCTTACCTCCCCTCGTAGTTGAGGGAAAATCTTAGTTCTTTCGTCTTTCAAGTTCCTCATAGTGATCAGCAGATATAAGTCCCAAGTGACTCAAAGAATAGAGCTATGCTCCCCGGCAACGGCGCCAGAAAATAGTCTTGATAACCCACAAGTATAGGGGATCGCAACAGTTTTCGAGGGTAGAGTATTCAACCCAAATTTATTGATTCGACACAAGGGGAGCCAAAGAATATTCTCAAGTATTAGCAGTTGAGTTGTCAATTCAACCACACCTGGATAACTTAATATCTGCAGCAAATTATTTAGTAGAAAAGTAGTATGATAGTAATGGTAACAGTGGCAAAAGTAAAGATAGCAGTTTTGTAGTAGTTGTAACAGTAGCAACGGAAAAGTAAATAAGCGAAGCACAATGTGTGAAAAGCTCATAGGTATTGGATCAGTGATGGATAATTATGTCGGATGCGATTCCTCATGTAATAGTTATAACATAGAGTGACACAAAACTAGCTCCAATTCATCAATGTAATGTAGGCATGTATTCCGAATATAGTCATACGTGCTTATGGAAAAGAACTTGCATGACATCTTTTGTCCTACCCTCCCGTGGCAGTGGGGTCGTAGTGGAAACTAAGGGATATTAAGGCCTCCTTTTAATAGAGTACCGGACCAAAGCATTAACACATAGTGAATACATGAACTCCTCAAACTACGGTCATCACCGAGAAGTATCCCGATTGTTGTCACTTCGGGGTTGTCGGATCATAACACATAATAGGTGACTATAGACTTGCAAGATAGGATCAAAAACTCACATATATTCATGAAAACATAATAGGTTCAGATCTGAAATCATGGCATTCGGGCCCTAGTGACAAGCATTAAGCATATAGCAAAGTCATAGCAACATCAATCTTAGAACATAGTGGATACTAGGGATCAAACCCTAACAAAACTAACTTCATTACATGGTAAATGTCATCCAACCCATCAC
>NW_021227044.1:0-940 GCF_002162155.2 Triticum dicoccoides | reverse complement strand
TATTGGTAGTTTCCGCCGCATCACACGTCCGATGAGCCGGGCCCACAGAACCACTAGTGGTGTTACGCTATTTAATTTTGCTAGTTCTGGGAATGACATTTGTGGCATACGTTGAAGCTTTCGCGCCAACAGTTATTTAAGGTTCCAAAAATCCGTGCGTAAACTCCCATGCCCAGAACGCAGTTGGTAGTTGCATTTGTTGGCGCCCGTTCTGACGCCGGCGTCACTAATAACCGGGGTTTCACATTACATTTTGCGATGACATTACAATTTAAGTTTTTTCTACCCTAAAAAAATTTACACAATAATGACATCAAAAAATGTAATGTGAAATCAAATAGGTTACGAGTTTTCTTCTGTAGTGCCTTCTTCTCCGGGCCTAGCTCAATGCCGTCTCCAGGCCCACAGAACCACTAGTGACGTTACAGTATTTAACAACTAGATCGGCAACGCGCCTTGGCGCAAGGATGCCGGTCCAACCGATATGATCAAACAGTGAAAGATCAAACCGATATGATGCAGTAGTAGGAAGGCAAGTTTTGCACGTGTAACAGAACAACTTAATCAAAGAAGTGCTACTTGCCGAACCCCAACTCCCACAGTGTCTATCATGATGGAAATATATCAAGGAATTAATCAAAAAAAGTTCAATGATCAAATATCTGATATAACCCTTTTTCAATCAACATCTGATATTACTCAATGTATCTCAGGATGGAAATATATCTGATATTACTCACAGAGGTGATGGTAGATACTAACAACAGTAAACACTCCGCAAAATATCTAAAAAATGGCCCTATCTAAGCAAGGTTCGGTGTGGTAGAAATCAAAATCGGGCCATAGTATTAGTCCCAGATAACTGATGTACAGCGTTTTTCACACTGCATAATAGTAAACTACATGGTTGAATATTAGATATATAACTTTGTCCACACAC
>NW_021227043.1:0-2413 GCF_002162155.2 Triticum dicoccoides | reverse complement strand
TATTCAGGGAACCCATGGCCAGGATAGCCGTCGTCGTCCTCTTCTTCTTCATTGTCTTCCATCATAACCCCTATTTCTCCGTGCTTGGTCCAAACATTATAGTGGGGCATGAAACCGGACTCAAATAGGTGGACGTGAATGGTTCTTGACGTAGAGTAACTGTGACCATTCTTACAACCAGCACATGGACAAGGCATAAAACCATCCGCCCGCTTGTTTGCCTCAGCGGCAAGCAGAAAAGTATGCATGCCATTAATGAACTCGGGAGAGCATCTATCATCATACATCCATTGTCGGCTCATCTTCATTACACAACACCGAATAGACCAAATTAATACAAGTTCATACATAAAGTTCATACATAAAGTTCATATACAACACTTCATTAAATGCAACATACAAATAACTCTCTAGCTAAAGAATTTAAATGCAACAACAAACGCGATGAAGATCGCAATTAAGGTAACAATTGATCCAATAGCATAATGATACCAAGCCACACTATCAATGGCATATTTTCTAATCTTTCTAATCTTCAACCTCATTTTCTCCATCTTGATCTTGTGATCATCGACGACATCGGCAACATGCAACTCCAATTCCATCTTCCCCCCCCCCCTCAATTCTTTTCAATTTTTCTTTCAAATACTCGTTTTCTCTTTCAACTAAATTTAACCTCTCGACAATAGGGTCAGTTGGAATTTCCGGTTCACATACCTCCTAGATAAAAATATCTATGTCAACTTGATGGGCATAATTTGTCATAAACATGAAATGCAGCAACTAGTTTTAAAAGAGAATATACAACATCCGAATCATAACAAGGACGAGGGCCGACGGGGACGGATATCAAAACCATGGCACTCTGTATAACAAACGACGTACGGGTAAGATAATTATACGAGTAACTATATATCCAAATGACATAAACATCAATTTGGTAATGTAAAACATTCATGAACAAGAGCCTCACCAGAAGGTGGTGCCGGTGACGGGACGGTGCGGGCAATCGACGGTGGTTACGACGGAGATTTAGAAGGCACTAAGTAAACCACACCTACATATGCAAACTAAGTGTTATTTTTGTGCTCAAATTGCATATAAATCAAATACTAGCAAATATAATTATTCCTCCCAAATTAATCACTATACAAAGCATTGCAAGAGCTAATCTAGCAATGAGAGTTGAAAGGACAAAGTTGCTAACCTTTGTGATCATTTGAATGGATGGGGGCCTTCAAATCTTGACAAATTTTGGGCAAAATTTGTGAGGAGCTCGAGGAGAGAGGGGGAAGAACAGAGGAAGTGAGGGGAAAGGGGAAGAACAGAGTGGCTCGGGGGGACGAAGGGTTTATGTACGTCGACCTTTAGTACTAGTTCGTGCCACGAACCGGTACTAAAGGTGCTGGACGGGCCCCAGACTGACAGCACCCTGCCACCACCCTCTTTAGTACTGGTTCGTGGCACGAACCAGTACTATAGGTTCGCCACGAACCGGTACTAATGAGAACGGCCGGCTAGCCATTGGAACCGGCACTAATGGACACATAAGTGTCGGCTCAAAACCAAACTGGCACTAATGTGTCTCATATTAGGTCCTTTTTCTACTAGTGAGGGCCTATATAAGTAGAGCTAGCCACCATAGTAGAGGCATCTCATCTTAGCTTGATCGAACCGGATCGAGAGCCTACTCACAAGAACACCTCAACCTCAGGAGGCTGTTCTTCCCTTGTACTGTTCATCATCAGCCCAAGAGGCAATCCACCACCACCACACTGGAGTAGGGTATTACACGACAACGGTGGCCCGAACCAGTATAAACCTCGTGTCTCTCTGTGTTGCAAGTTCGTCGACTTTGTCCACGAGATCTTAGTGAGCTAGGGCGTAGATCAGAAGGAGGGAAAGACTTCACGTGCACCCCAGTGTTCGAACCTTAAGGGTTTGCAAGAACCCCACATCCGACAGGTTCTATCATGTATGCAATGTTGTGTACCAGACCTGATGTGTGCCTTGCTATAAGTTTACCAGGGAGGTACCAAAGTAATCCAGGAGTGGATCGCTGGATAGCGGTCAAGAACATCCTGAAATACCTGAAAAGGTCTAAGGATATGTTTCTCGTTTATGGAGGTGACAAAGAGCTTGTCGTAAATGCTTACGTCGATGCAATCTTTGACACTGATCCGGATGACTCTAAGTTACAAACCAGATACGTGAATGGTGGAGATGTAAGTTGGTGTAGTTCCAAGAAGAGCGTTGTGGCGGGATCTACGTGTAAAGTGGAGTACATAGCTGCTTCGGAAGCAGCAAAAGAAGGAGTCTGGATGAAGGAGTTCATATCCGATCTAGGTCTAATACCTAATGCATCGGGTTCAATGAAAATCTTTTGTGACAATACTGGAGCAATTGCCTTGGC
>NW_021227042.1:0-2494 GCF_002162155.2 Triticum dicoccoides | reverse complement strand
TTTTGCACAGCAGTCGACTGGGTACCTTCATCCTCTCGATGGCCTTGATTTTGACAGGGTTGCACTCTTTGCCGCATTCAGAGACCAGGAAGCCGAGGAGTTGGCCGGCTGGTACTCCGAAGACGCACTTCTCAGGGTTGAGCTTGATTTGGAATCGGCGCAAGTTCTCAAAGGTTTCCTTGAGGTCTTCCAGCAGTGTTCCACGCTTTTCCGTCTTCACCACCACATCATCTACGTAGACGTGGGCGTTTCTGCCGAGTTGCTTGAGGAGGCACTTCTGCATGCAACGCTGAAAGGTGGCGTCGGCATTCCTCAAGCCGAACGTCATGGTCAGGTAGCAGAAGGCTCCAAACGGCGTGATGAAGGCGGTTTTCAGTCTATCACCCGGGTTCAGCTTGATCTGGTGATATCCCGAATATGCATCTAAGAAGCTCAACAGCTCGCATCCGGCTGTGGAGTCTATCACCTGATCAATTCTCGGCAGAGCGAATGGGTCCTTGGGGAAAGCTTTGTTGAGGCTTGTGTAGTCAATACACATCTGCCACTGCTTGTTCTTCTTCAGCACCAGGACCGGGTTTGCTAACCATTCTGGGAAAAACACTTCCATAATGAAGCCGGCTGCCAGGAGCCGGGCTATCTCTTCTCCAACAACTCTTCTCTTCTCTTCTGACAGGCGGCGCAAGGGCTGCCTGACGGGCTTCACATCAGATCGGACATGTAACTTGTGCTCGGTGAATTCCGTCGGTACACCTGGCATGTGTTTAGGGGACCATGCGAAGATGTCTCGATTCTCATGGAGGAAATCGACGAGCTCGCCTTCTTATTTGCTGTCAAGGTTTGCACCTATGACAGCGTACCTCTCTGGGTGCTCCGGGTCCAAGGGTATCTTCTTTGTCCCTTTAGCCGGCTTGAACGAACCTTCAGCTTCAGACTCCTTGGGGTCGGGCGACATCTCGGGCTGCTTGCCGGCCATTGCCACAACCCTGTCAAGAAGCCGCCTCTCGGACGCGATCACCAGGGACTCGGCTAGCCGACTGCTTTTGGCCGCGCAAGCGGACGACTTTCTATAGTCGCCGGCTATGGTCAGAATTCCCTTGGAACTTGGCATCTTCATCTTGAGGTAGGCGTAGTGGGGGACCGCCATGAACTTGGCCAAAGTAGGTCGGCCAAGCAGCGCATGGTATGGGCTTTTGAGGTCCACCACTTCAAACCAAACTGGCTCTCGGCGAAAATGATCTTTGTCCCCAAAGAGGACGTCTATCAGGATCTTGCCGATTGGTGAGCACGAAAGGCCAGGAACAATGCCGTGGAACACAGTCCGGCTGCTCTGAAGCTGTCTTTGCTTGATTTCTAACTTCTCCATGGTATCCTTGTACAGAATGTTGATGCTACTGCCTCCATCTATCAGCACTCACGAGAAGCGAGCGGCCCTCCTATCTGTGGCAAAAGTGGCACCTAAGACCAGGGCGTAGGAGCCCGGACTCGGCATCACCTCTGGGTGATCAGCTCTGCTCCAACTGATAGGCTTCTTGGACCAGTGCATAAACTCTGGAGTACTTGATGCTACTGCGTTCACCTCTTGCTGCTGCTGCCGCCGGCTATGCCGATCGTCAGCCACACTGGTGAACACTACATAGGCTCCATGCTCTTCTGGGTACTCGTCTTGTATTGCGCCGACTGGCCTGACAGCCGGCTGCTGCAGCGGTGGTGGAGGCGGCGGCCCAGCAAGCGGGGGAGGCAGGAGGCCGTCTCCCTTGGCGATTCGGGTGAGCCAGTGGCATTTCCGGGTGGTGTGGTTCGACGGCTTGGCGCCGCTGTGGAACTTGTAGGGACCATCTAGAGTCTGCTCGTAGGAGAAAGCCGGCTGCCAAGCCGGCCTGCCGCCCTTCTGTTTCTTCGGAGCCGACTATCCCTCAGGCTGCTCTTCTTCGATCGTGGCCACCTGCCGACTGCTGGAAGCCGGCTGAGGGGCTTTGCGCTTGTGATCGTTCTGATACGGGCACCGGCTTGATTCTCCAGCTGGCGTCTTGGGAGCCGGCGTCAGTACTTTTCCGGAGGCGTCTACCCGGAGCTCGGTCTTCATTGAGGAGTCGGCCGTGGCGTACTTGTCCGCGATGACCAGTAGCTCGTCAAGGGTTACCGGCTCATCGCAGAGGAGTCGGTGCTTGAGGAGAGTGCCTTCGCGGCACCCGGCGGTGAAGTACTCTATGGCCTGGACCTCGTGCACTCCTTCGCAGGAGTTGCGGAGCTCGGCCCAACGCGTGAGGTAGTCGCGGATCGATTCACTGGGCCCTTGTACGCACAAGGAGAGCTGTCGGGGCTTGGGAGCCCGCTTGTTTGTGCTGGTGAAGTTGCGTATAAAGGCTTCGGTGAAGTCTAGCCAGCTATTGATGATGTAAGGCTTGAGGCTGTTGAGCTAGGTGCGCGCCGTGCTTTGGAGCATCAGGGGGACATATTTCACGGCAACACGTCGATTGCCATTCGCTATGCGAAC
>NW_021227041.1:0-2495 GCF_002162155.2 Triticum dicoccoides | reverse complement strand
CGAGTAGCGAGTTTGTCTTAACATTACAAGTCGATATCGATCATCTAAACTACCATCACATAGAAGAGAGCTGCGGTCATCACGATGAGCATCATCTGATGAAACTGGTCTTCATCCGGTTCCTCCAACGCTCCCTCCTCTCTCCTGCTAGATAGCGTGCGTATCTAGATTCCGCCTCCGCCCTAGTGGTGTACCCTTTGTAACTGTTACCGCTGAAACGGTGAACCTGTCTTCGACACTCCTCCCAGTCGTCGTAGACTCCGGGAACCTTACCCTTGTACACGACATACGACGTCATCTCTATGCACAAGCCAAACAACAGACAATACATAAGCAATATATAAGTATGCAACAAAAGAATCGGAAGAGAAAAACAAGACATTAATAGCACGATTCATGGTCCTACTAATAAATAGCATCGATTACATCTAAGTTGAACGACTGTCCAAACCAAAGAGACATACAAGTTCATTAAAGTTTAATTACAACATGAGCTAATCGATGTTTCAGAACTACACATAACATCACTACTTTCGACTCGACTCATGGGACCGGAGCGTGGATGAAGTCGCCGTCTTTCGTGATGGTCATAAAGTCGCGGGCGTTGTCAGCCTGCATTTGTAGCGTTGTGTCTATCTCACTGTTGGACGGTTGATATCTGAGGTAGAACTGCCCTGAGGTACGAAGGACATCTTGATGGATGATTTCTGCAAACTCTGACTGGATGCCAAAGAATTCTTGTCAGAGGTCCGCGTCCTGGATTGCCGCCAAGCTTGCGGGCCAATCTTTGACATTATTTGGTAGCAGAAGGTGATTATGGTCCCGTACGATCGCCCGCATGTGATGGAGGGCGTAGTAGGCATCCTTCTGATCGCCAGGCGACTGCTTGACGCAGGGAAACGTCGTATTGTGGGTGAACACGTGCTTGCCGTACCTACGAACTGGCCTCTTAAAGGTACCTCCAGATTTGGCGTAGCCGGGGAGAGCATCATCAAGAACTTTCTTGATATTTGTGTAGTCTATCTTGGAGTCGCGGTCCGGGTCGAAATACATGGCCATGGAATATTTCGAGCTTAAGAGGATGAGTGTGCAATGTGTGTCACTGCACAGAACGCGGAATGTTAGAAAAAAAAAGAACGATCGAAATCTAAGAAATCATATGTTACGGGGCGGTGAGGGGATGACTTACTCGGGAAAGGAAGGCACGAGGAAGTTATCCTTATCTGGGTTTGCCAGGATGACGCCTTCGAGGTGTGAACTCGCGACTTGCCGTCCCCAGTGCTGCCCAAGATCTTGGCACGCGTGTAGAAGGGGTTGACTATCCCGATGTCCGGGGTCTTGTCTCGAATGATTCGCATCTCCATACTCAGCGAAAACAACCGAATGAAGGTGTAGTGCAGCAGATGAAGGTTAAACATAGCAAAGATGTCATCAAACCGCAGGACGATTGTACCCCCGATGGCGCCATCCACAAAGCCCTTGCCCTCTGGCACCTTGGCCACAAAAATCGGGTATGCCACATCATTCTGGAAGAGACGCTGCTTCTCCAAAGAAAGAACACTGTCATGCAGACTCCGCATAGCACCGGTTGCAGCATTGAGCATATTTGTCAGTAGCATCGCCCTACCCGCCACATGGAGCCTCCTCGAGATATCCTTAGGTGAAGGTGGCCCATCCTGAGCACGGATCGTACTCGTCGTCAGCTGGCTCGCACCGGCGCCCTTGTTAGTCTTTCGTCTCCGTCCCTTCTTCTTGATGTGCTGTAATGGGACCGAGTTCTGCTCACAGACCGCCTTCTTGAGCGTGTTGGGGCTGATAATATTTCGCACCTCAGCTATCTGAGGCTCGGTGAAGGCGGGAGCTGGAAGCGTCTCCTGAGAACTGAACGCCAGACGACGCCTGTTGCAATTGGATTTCTCCGTCGTACCAGCTAGATCGCGGTCGTCTTGGTTGGGTTCTTGAGAAGGAGCCCCGCAGAACTCGTCACCGTACCCATGTTCGGCAAAGTACTTATCGACGTTGGTAAATATACCGTCGTCATTGTCATCGTCGTCCGGATCCTGTGCCATATGCATGTCCGGATCCTGTGCCATAGGGATGTCTGGCATGTCCGGTAGCGTTGCGGCGTTCTTGCCATGGCTTGGCGCCGGCACGACAGGCGGTCTTGTCTGTGGGGTGGTGTCCTCCGCCCCCAAACGAATCTGGCTCTTCGACCAAAGCAGGGGCCAGATTACGTAGGCGCTGAGGGTCATCTCATCTTCTTCGTCGGCCCCAGCGGGTCGAATCGGAGGTAACAGCTCGTCGCAGCCTGGCAGCACCCGAACCGGTTCAACCCTATACAAGGTGGGTGGCATCGGATTACCATGGAACACGGGGTTGCCTGGTTGAACAATTCTTCCCTTGGCGACATCGACCAATTCGCCGCCCACGAAGTGCAGGAGAGTGCAAGGAACGTCGGCGGCGCCCTGCGAAAACATGTAGGCGTCAGGGATGCC
>NW_021227040.1:0-3173 GCF_002162155.2 Triticum dicoccoides | reverse complement strand
CGGGGAATGTCATCGAGCTGAACGTTTGCTGGATTGGAGCCGTACGTTCGGTGCTTGGATCGGTCGGATCCTGAAGACGTACGACTACATCAACCGCGTTGTCATAACGCTTCCGCTTACGGTCTACGAGGGTACGTGAACAACACTCTCCCCTCTCGTTGCTATACCATCACCATGATCTTGCGTGTGCGTAGGAATTTTTTTGAAATCACTACGTTCCCCAACAAGTGGATCCCTCAAAATACTAAGGACAAAGGATTGGCTCAAGCTCATTAGCTCAAGGCTCTTCATTTTATATTTTAGTGATCCAAGGTCACATTGAGTCTATAGGAAAAGCCAATACTATCAAGGAGGGATGAGGTGTTGCTTGATGAGCCTCTTGCTTCATGTGCTTAGTGATATGCTCCAAAACCCTCAGCTACTTTCTCACATCCACAAATGACCTAAACCCAAAGCCAAAATCGGTCACACCAATTCTTCCTATCCGGCGCCACCGAGTTCAAATGTCATAGCCACTGCTAAAAACCCTAGGCAAATCGGTTCTACCGATAGGGATCTCGGTCTCACCGAGATGGGATTGTAATCTCTCTGTTTCCCTTTGTAACATTCCGGTCAAACCGAAGTGAGCGATCGGACCCACCGAGATTGCAATGTAAACTCTCTGTTTCCCTTTTGTAACATTTCGGTCTCACCGAAAAGAGCAAATCGGTCCCACCGAGTTTACCTGACCAACTCTTTGGAAAGCTTATTACCAAAATCGGTCTCATCGAGTTTGTGTAATCGGTCTTACCAAGATTACGTTATGCCCTAACCCTAACCAAATCGGTCTCACCGAGTTGCATGTCAGTCCCACCGAAAATCACTAACGGTCACTAGGTTTACTAAATCGGTCCGACCGAGTCTGTTGAATCGGTCCCACCGAGTTTGGTAAATTGTGTGTAACGGTTAGATTTTGTGTGGAGGCTATATATACCCCTCCACCTCCTCTTCATTCGTGGAGAGAGCCATCAGACTAAACCTTCACTTCCAACTTACCATTTCTGAGAGAGAACTACCTACTCATGTGTTGAGGCCAAGATATTCCATTCCTACCATATGAATCTTGATCTCTAGCCTTCCCCAAGTTGCTTTCCACTCAAATCTTCTTTCCACCAGATCCAAATCCTATGAGAGAGAGTTGAGTGTTGGGGAGACTATCACTTGAAGCACAAGGGTAAGGAGTTCATCATCAACGCACCATTTGTTACTTATTGGAGAGTGGTGTCTCCTAGATTGGCTAGGTGTCACTTGGGAGCCTCCGACAAGATTGTGGAGTTGAACCAAGGAGTTTGTCAGGGCAAGGAGATCGCCTATTTCGTGAAGATCTACCGCTAGTGAGGCAAGTCCTTTGTGGGCGACGACCATGGTGGGATAGACAAGGTTGCTTCTTCGTGGACCCTTCTTGGGTGGAGCCCTCCGTGAACTCGCGCAACCGTTACCCTTCGTGGGTTGAAGTCTCCATCAACGTGGATGTACAATAGCACCACCTATCGGAACCACACCAAAAACATCTGTGTCTCCAACTGCGTTTGAATCCTCCAAACCCTTCCCTTTACTTGCTTGCAAGTTGCATGCTTTAATTTCCGCTGCCTATATACTCTTTGCATGCTTGCTTGAATTGTGTGATGATTGCTTGACTTGTCCTAAGATAACTAAAATCTGCCAAACTCTAAAATTGGGAAAAGGTTAAGTTTTTAATTGGTCAAGTAGTCTAATCACCCCCCCTCTAGACATACTTCAAGGTCCTACAGATTCCTACACCAATTAGTGAGGAAGCTAATGATGATGATCGTGAAACTTCATATCAAGTTACTACAGAACCTCATAGGTCAACCAGAGTAAGATCCGCACTAGAGTGGTATGTTAATCCTATTACGAAAGTCATGTTACTAGACCATGATGAACCTACGAACTATGAGGAAGCGATGATGAGCCCAGATTCCGCGAAATGGCTTGAGGCCATAAAATCTGAGATGGGATCCATATATAAGAACAAAGTGTGGACCTTGGTGGACTTGCCCGGTGATCGGCGAGCCATAGAAAATAAATGGATCTTCAAGAGGAAGACAGACGCTGATAGTAGTGTTACTATCTATAAAACTCGACTTATCGCAAAAGGTTCTTCGACAACTTTAAGGTGTTGAATACGATGAGATTTTCTCACCCGTAGTGATGCTTAAGTCTGTCCGAATCATGTTAGCAATTGCCCCATTTTATGATTATGAAATATGGCAAATAAGATGTCAAAACTGCATTCCTTAATGGATTTATTAAAGAAGAGTTGTATATGATGCAACCAGAAGGTTTTGTCAATCCTAAAGGTGCTAACAAAATGTACAAGCTCCAGCGATCCATCTATGGACTGGTGCAAGCATCTCGGAGGTGGAATATACGCTTTGATGAGTTGATCAAAGCATATGGTTTTAATACAGACTTTTGGAGAAGCCTGTATTTACAAGAAAGTGAGTGGGAGCTCTGTAGCATTTCTAAAACTATATGTAGATGACATATTGTTGATTGGAAATGATATAGAAATTCTGGATAGCATAAAAGGATACTTGAATAAGAGTTTTTCAAATAAAGACTTCGGTGAAGCTGCTTACACATTGAGCATCAAGATCTATAGTGATAGATCAACACGCTTGATAAGATTTTTCAAGAAGTACATACCTTGATAAATTTTGAAGTAGTTCAAAATGGAACAGTCAAAGAAGGAGTTCTTGCTTGTGTTGCAAGGTGTGAAGTCGAGTAAGACTCAAAGCCCGACCACGGCAGAAAATAGAAAGAGAATGAAAGTCATTTCCTATGCCATAGTCATAGGTTCTATAAAG
Source organism: Triticum dicoccoides (assembly GCF_002162155.2). Classification (NCBI taxonomy): domain Eukaryota; kingdom Viridiplantae; phylum Streptophyta; class Magnoliopsida; order Poales; family Poaceae; genus Triticum; species Triticum dicoccoides. The sequence continues at coordinate 303 of NW_021227040.1, read as the reverse complement.
TATGCTATGCTATGTACCAGACCTATTGTATACCTTGCTCTGAATTTGGCAAGGATTACAATTTTGATCTAGGAATAGATCACTGGACATCGGTCAAGAATATCCTTAGAAAGGACTAAGGAAATGTTTCTCGATTATGGGGATGATAAAAGAGTTTGTCGTAAGGAGTTACATCGGTGCAAGCTTTTACACCATTCCAAATGACTCTAAGTCTCAGTCTGGATACATATTGAAAGTAGGAGCAATTAGCTAGAGTAGCTCCATGCAGAGCATTGTAGACATAGAATATTTGCAAAATACATA
>NW_021227039.1:0-1352 GCF_002162155.2 Triticum dicoccoides | reverse complement strand
CTTTTCAAACTGGTGATTCTTCATGTTTCTGCCAGTCTATTGTGTAGCAGGTCAAATGTCAAGCATGGCCAAGAGAAGCTATACCAACCGGACCCCTATCACATCCACCAAGTAGAGTCGGCATAACGTATGCCTCACACACCTGCAAGCTCGTGAGGACATTCCATGTATGACGTGCAACTAAATCAGCCAAGAATTCAGCCAGACAAGGGGAAAAGGTGGCAAGGAAGAGGAACATCTACCGCAGTGTGCAGCAAGTCGATGTGTTACATTTGTTGTTTGCTTAGAGGGTCTCCTTCACATCGGGAGACAAGATACCCAGATCCTGGTACGAGATTGAACTCCTACCCGGAGTAGACGACGCCGTCGTCGAGGATCCTACAGAGGGACACCATGGTCGAGGGTTCTACGGAGAGGGGCGCCATCAACTGCTGGGAAAGGGTGAAACGCGGGACATGTGGTGATGCGGGACGCCACAGGTTTTTGATTTGTATTGCTTCACAATTCCACGGTACAAGTTACAGGGTTGGTTACATGCAGATAAAAAGTACAGGCTCGCATGCACACGGACCTGGACATGCACCGGCAGGTTATGTCCAACAGGGTACGAGGTGCACTAGACAAGCAATCCACGAGAAGAAGTGGCTGTTCATCAGCGCCCTATTGTCCTAGATAAGCGCCCAGCGGCGCCGCCGCTCTAGCAGGTTACCATGGGCCAGCTCGATCATTGGCATTAGTGCACAGCATGCAGTTACTGATGCTTCCCAAGCTTACGTTACACAATTTTGGTATCCATGTCGTCCATTACGCGTGAAACTTCAACTATATATGGTATAGCTAGCTCTCCTCATGATTATATATTGAGCGTCTATGGCTCTCACAAAACAAATGGTGAAAAACAAGTTTTATATCCTGAGTCAGATACGAGTGACACTTATGACACGCTCTTTTTTTTGCGACGGTGCGCCTACCCTCTTTGCAGGTAATCTTAGGGCATGTGACTAGGACGGACCACATGAAGTGGTCACCTCATGATGGTAGATCCTGGTAGGAGGACAGGGAACTTATGGTAGTTGGTAATTGGAGTTTGTACCGAATATCAACCTAAAATTCAACCGCAAAGAAATTCATTGATAAGTTAGATACAGTGGATACAGTAGAGATGGGCAGTATTACAACCGTTACGGGCAGTGGGGAGACGATGGATATGATGCTTATTGTGAGGGGCTGCACCGTGGATCTTCATCCGGTGGCGGCCGTGGATATAACTGGTACAACGGTGACGGTCCAGGATTTCAAGGCCCGCCCAGTAATTTTGTTGAAGGCGTCGCCAGACCCATTGATCGCTTCCG
>NW_021227038.1:0-1129 GCF_002162155.2 Triticum dicoccoides | reverse complement strand
TGGGGCTGCGACGCTTATATGAAAAAGTTTCAGGTTGATAAGCTCGAACCCAAAGCGGATAAAATGCATCTTCATAGGAAACCCAAAATAGTTGGGTATACCTCCTAATTCAGATCCGAAAGCAATATGGATTGTTTCTAGAATCGGGTCCTTTCTCGAGGAAAAGTTTCTCTCGAAAGAATTGAGTGGGAGGATGGTGGAGACTTGATGAGGTTATTGAACCGTCTCTTCAACTAGTGTGTGACAGGGCACAGGGAGTTGTTCCTGTGGCACCTACACCAATTGAAGTGGAAGCTTATGATATTGATCATGAAACTTCGGATCAAGTCACTCCCAAACCTCGTAGGATGACAAGGATGCGTACTACTTCAGAGTGGTACGTAATCCTGTCTTGAAGGTCATGTTGCTAGACAACACTGAACCTACGAGCTATGGAGAAGCGATGGTGGGCCCGGATTCCGATAAATGGCTTGAGGCCATAAAATCCGAGAGAGGATCCATGTATGAAAACAAAGTGTAGACTTTGGCAGAACGGCTCGATGGTCGTAAGGCTAATGAGTACAGATGGATTTCAAAAGGAAGACGGACAATGATGGTAAATGTCACCATTAAGAAAGCTCGACTTGTCGTTAAGATGTTTTCCGACAAGTTCAAGGAGTTGACTATGATGAGATTTTCTCACTTGTAGCGATGCTAAGAGTCTGTTGGAATTATATTAGCGATTACTGCATTATTTATGAAATCTTGCAGATAGGATGTCAAAACATTGTTTCCTCGACGATTTTAATGAGGAAAGGTTGTATGTGATACAACCGGAAGGTTTTGTCAATCCCGAAAGATGCTAATAAGTATGCAAAGCTCCAGCAATCCTTCTAAGGACTGGAGTGAGCATCTCGGAGTTGGAATGTATGCTTTGATGATGATCAAAAATTTTGGGTTTGTACAAAGTTTATGAGAAACTTGTATTTCCAAAGAAGTGAGTGGGAGCACTATAGAATTTCTGATGAGTATATGTTGTTGACATATTGTTGATCAGAAATGACGTAGAATTTCTGGAAAGCATATAGGGTTATTTTGAAAGTGTTTTTCAATGGAAAGCCTGGATTAAGCTACTTGAACATTGAGCATC
>NW_021227037.1:0-959 GCF_002162155.2 Triticum dicoccoides | reverse complement strand
TAATGAGAGCGGCCGCTAGGGTTCGTCAGGTTTAAATACCTCATAGATTGTCGGGTACGTTTCATCGAGGTTCTTGGCAAAAGTTGCTCACCGTCACAGGGCCTTTAGGTGCAAACAGTTGTGCCACGTGGCTCCTATTTGCCGGGTGCCTTCCACTGGGCTCTCGGCATACAGTGCATAAGCCGAGTTCTTTTATGTTTGTTGAGTATGTAATGGGTTGGGCTCGACTGAGCTTCCCATGTGCCATGTCCTAATGTTTACCGAGTGCCACACTCGGCTTACATTGCTTTTTCCGTGATGCCGTGATACTGTACTTGGCAAATGGAAATGTACTCAGTAACGATGATTTTTTCGATTAGTGACACGCACCACGGGCCCAACCTCATTCCTTTCTGAGGCATTGACATGCAGATAAACTGAATTGGCAAAGCAACAAGAGTTGGAGCTAGTTGCGTGGAGTGGTTGGTTAGAAGCTTAATTAGAAAGCAATCCTAAAGTGACATAATAACGTAAAAACTTCTCAAACTTTGGATATAACACCGATTGTAACCATATTTTTTTAAAAGTAAAATGCATCGGCAGTCACTGTATTTGTGTCTAAAACTCATTTTGGTTAGTGTACATAAGAGTACGATCAATACGGTCATTAAATATGACTTGAGGTGATTATACGATCATTGGCTCACTGTATAGCTTTGTATTTTGCATACTTTGACCAGTCAGACTGCCTATCCTCTGTACCTTTTTATGAGGGTCACACCTGCAGTCAGTGAGTTGAATAATAATTCTTTTTAGGAAAAACTATGTGACAGCGAGGATTTAAACTAGGGTCTTGTCGCTACCGCGAGAAAGAGCTAGCTGATTAAACCAGCCGCTCGTTGCGCTAAATAATTAGAAGGTGACCTTATTATTAAGAGCACACAACACACATGCACACAGTCGCACACAACACGCGTGCA
>NW_021227036.1:0-3265 GCF_002162155.2 Triticum dicoccoides | reverse complement strand
TAGCCTTTCCGGGGTGATAATGCAATCTCATATCATAATCCTTGATGAGCTCCAACCATCTCCTTTGCCTGAGATTTAGCTCCTTCTGCGTGAAAATGTACTTCAAACTCTTGTGATCCGTGTACACCTCACAATGTTTTCCAATGAGAAAATGTCTCCATGTCTTCACTACGGCTGCTAACTCCAAATCATGTGTAGCATAATTCAACTCATGGGGCTTAAGCTGTCGTGAAGCATACCAAACAACTCTTCCCTCCTGCATAAGCACTGCTCCAAGTCCTCGACGTGAAGCATCACAATACACCTCATAATCCTTGCGCTGATCTGGCAAAATCAACACTAGTGATGTAACCAAATGTTTCTTCAACTCCTGGAAACTTGCCTCACATTTCTCAGTCCATTTGAACTTGGTATCCTTCTTTAACAACTCCGTCATTGGCTTCGCAATCTTCGAGAAGTTCTCAATGAACCTCCGGTAGTATCCTGCCAGCCCAAGAAAACTCCGGATCTCTCCAACTGTCGTTGGTGCTACCCAATTTGTCACAGTGACAATCTTGGTGGGATCTACTGCTATTCCTTCTCCGGATATAACATGTCTGAGGAATCCAACTTATTTCAACCAAAACTCACATTTGCTGAACTTAGCATATAACTGATGTTCTCTGAGCTTCTCCAATACCAAACGCAAATGCTCCTTATGCTCTTCTTCATTCTTCAAGTAGACCAAAATATCATCAATGAACACCATGACGAACTTATCCAGAAATTCCATAAATACCTTGTTCATCATGTTCATGAAATATGCAGGTGCGTTAGTCAGACCAAATGACATAACAGTATACTCATACAGCTCGTACCTGGTGGTAAAAGCTGTCTTAGGTATATCCTGCTCTCGAATCTTCAACTGGTGGTATCCTGATCGCAGATCGATCTTGGAAAATACCTTAGCTCTTTGTAATTGGTCAAACAAAACATTGATCATCGGCAACGGGTATTTGTTCTTGATTGTTACTTCATTTAGTCCTCGATAATCAACAACCATCCTCAACGATCCATCCTTCTCTTCCACTAGAAGTACTGGCGATCCCCAAGGTGAAGAACTTGGGCGAATAAAGCCTTTATCCAGTAACTCCTTAATTTGCTTCTTAGTTTCCTCCAAATCTTGTGCGGGCATCCGGTACAGTCTCTTAGATATCGGCCCTATGCCTGGCAAAAGCTCAATCAAAAACTCAATGTCTCTATCTGGTGGCATGCCTAGCAACTCTTCGGGAAATACATCAGGGAAATCCTTCACCACTGGTACTTCCTCCTGCACAACTCCTGATAAGGAATTTACTTGTGTCCTCTTCGGCTCATGCCGTGATACATACTTGATCCTTCTTCCTTCTGGAGTGGTAAGCAAAATCAACTTACTGGCGGAATCGATGTTTCCTCCATACATCGATAGGCAATCCATACCCAGAATTACATCCAAACCTTGTGATTCCAAAATGATTAAATCCTAGGGGAAAACATGCCTACCTATACTCAATGGCACTTGAAAACATCCTCGACTGGCCATATAATCCGCTCCTGGTGAGCTTACTAACATAGGTGTTCTAAGAACTTTGGTGGGCAGTTTATACTTATCCACAAATCCCGTTGATATGTATGAATGCGATGCACCAGTATCAAAAAGAACAATTGCAGTAAATGACTTGACCAAAAACTTACCTATTACTGTATCTGGTTGGGCTTCAACCTCCTCCACGTTAACGTGGTTCACCTGTCCCCTGTTGGAAGGGTTCGGTTTCTTCCCTGAGCTTCCATTGCCATTTCCATTCTGGGCTTCAGGACATTCATTGGCATAATGTCCAGTCTTCTGGCACTTATAGCAAGTGACTTGGCTCAGGTCTCTCTTGGCTGGTGTTGACGGGTTGGTACGGTTCTGGCCGTTGCTTCCTCCATTCCCATTACCATTCTTGGGGCCATTATGATTGTGCGAGCTACCTCCTCCATGGGTATGCTGGAAATGTCCTCTAGATTTCGGGGTAAAATGTGGCTTCTGCTGAGCTCCAAAATTGTACTTTCCTTGTCCATACTTCCTCTTGCAGTTCTCAATCTGTTGCTGCTTCCCTTCAATCATGAGAGCTCTATCTACCAACTCCTGGTAGTTGTTGAAAGTTGCTAGCATCAACTGCATGCTCAGCTCATCATTCAGTCCTTCCAGAAACTTCTCTTGCTTAGCTGCATCTGTAGCAACGTCATCTGGGGCATATCATGCTAATTTACTAAAGTCATCCACATACTAGCCAACTGTCCGTCCTCCTTGGCGCAAGTTGCGAAACTCATGCTTCTTCATGGCCATAGCTCCTGCTGAAACATGGGCAGTATGGAAAGCCTGCTGAAACTGGTCCCATGTGACAGTGTCGATAGGATAAGTGGCTGTGAAAATCTCCCACCATGATGCTGCGGGTCCTTCAAGCTGATGTGCGGCAAAACGCACCCTCTCTGCATCTGTGCATCCTACAGTGGTCAACTCCCTTGCTGTCTTGCGGAGCCAATCATCTGCAACAATCGACTCGGTGCTACTGGAGAACACCGGTGGATTCAGCCTAAGAAAATGGGTTAAGTGATCAACAGGTGGTGGCGGTGGTGGGTTGTTGTTGTTGTTCCCCTGATTTTGATTATGGACTAGCAACTGCATCAATGCATTTTGCTGCTGGATCAACTGAGTGAGCTCCGGTGGGAAAGCAAATCCATTGTCACGTCTCGGAGGCATCTGAGGGTTTAGAAAAGATGAGAATATAGAATAGAATGAGGTCTAGAGGGAAAAACACTACCCATATACACATGAGACAAATGCAAACAAAATCACTTCATTCAATCAAACAAGGGCATACAACGGTCTAACTATCATTACAAAAGTGCTTGGACTATACTAGATACATGGGGAAATACTACTACTGTTATGGTGGTTGACTAGAAAAACTGCTCCGATGAAGACTCCATGATATCTGCTCCAGCTTCATCAACATAGTCATCATCGCTATCGTCTGGGTCCGAGTCGGTGTCGTCGATGATGATGTAGTTCTCTGGACAAGTGTAATCATCTTCTCCTCCAGTTGTGGGAAATCCCATGAACACTTCTAGCTTCTTCTTCAGATCATCATTCTTCTCCACTAGTGTTGCTATTTCCTCCTCATATCCATCGCGTGTAGACTTGAGTACTTCCTCCAGCTCCGTGATCTTGGTCATGGCCTTCTTCAGGTCTATCATGTCTGCA
>NW_021227035.1:0-743 GCF_002162155.2 Triticum dicoccoides | reverse complement strand
TGCAGGGTTGCCTTATGGGCACCTTGTAAGTCGTTTGTAGCCCTTCTTTGGCTGTAAGGAAGCTTATATAGAAAAACCATGTTAAAATTTCAGCCCGATCGGAGTTATGGATATCTGAATATTTAAGAAACGGTTTTCGGCCAGAAACACAGACGTGAAACATAAGAGAAACAGAGAGAGATCCAATCTTGGAGGGGCTCATGCCCTCTAGGAGAAATGACATCTAAGGACTAGAGGGGAAACCCTCCTCCCATCTAGGGGGAGGCCAAGCAAGAAGAAGAAGGAGGGGGGCTCTCTCCCCCTCTCTTTTGGTGGCACTGGAGTGCCGTTGGGGGAACCATCATGGTGGCGATCTACACCAACATTTTCACCGTTGTCATCACCAACTCTCTCCCCCTTTATGCAGCAGCATAACACCTCTTCTCCCTGCTTTAATCTCTACTTGAACATGTCGCTTAATGATATATATTATTATCCAATGATGTGTGGCAATCTTACGATGTTTGAGTAGATTCTTTTTGCCCTAAGGGTTAATTGTGGTATGATGTGACTAATATGAGTTGTATGTTAATATGGTGCTGTCCTATGGTGCCCTCCGTGTTACACAAGCGTGTGGGCTTACCGCTGTAGGGTTTTGCAATACGTACGTAATTCGCTTATAGTGGGTTGCGGGAGTGACATAATCTTAAACCCGAGTAAGGGGGTTGTTGCGTATGGGAGTAAAGAGGACTTGTTACTTAATG
>NW_021227034.1:0-1025 GCF_002162155.2 Triticum dicoccoides | reverse complement strand
GCGCTTAGAACAAACTTCGTGCAAGTTATTTTTCGGCACACAAGTTTTGCCGAAAAACAGGGGGGCATGTGTTGACACCAAATTTTGGCATGGTCAATAAATAATTTAAGATAGCCTCAAATGGAGAAGTGATCTTCATGAAAGAGTTCCGTATTGTCGATATGAACATCTTTGAAGTTAGGGTCATCGCAGTCCGATTTCATCTCGAAGGCCGAAATTATACTCAAAGTACTAAGATCTTATATTCAGAGTACAGTTTGGCTGATTAAGCCCCCAAGACGACCTCAAATGGAAAAATTATCTACACGGATTGTCTTCGTCTCGTCGAAACAATCGATTTGATATAAAAAATGTTCCAATCCGAGTTCGGATGCAAAAGTTAGAGCCATCGGAATACAGCCCTATCACGAGGCAAAAACTGGCGCGCCCCACCAGACACCCTGTCTGATGGGTAGCGCGAGGGATAGCCTGTTTTGCACGACCGATTTGGCCATCGAGATGACCTCTGATCAAAAAACGTTCAACGTAAAAGTTGTTCGCCTCGTTGAAACGGTCAAGATTGCTTCTGGGCTCGTTTCCATCCGAGATCATTTACCACCACAAAAAAGACCCGCAAGGTGCAGATAGTTTAAACCGAACAGTTTTGGAAAGTTCGGACAAAACCAATCCGAATTTGACTAGGGTTTTGGACGTGAATCCAAGCCTTTTCCTTGCACGGGAAGTCCAGCCACCTCTTATATACCTAAGGGGTGACGGCCGATTGAACAACACACAATCGATCAATCAATCTACTACTTTTCCGTGTTCATCTACTTTTATCTCTCCCCTTGTATCTTTCTTCTCGTTCTTCGTCGTTCTTCAAGATTGGAAGCTGCGAATCCACGAGGCTCTAGGGGCGGTAATACCGACCTCGAGCAGCCAATCGTCACCGCGAGCCCTGACGGGGTCCCTCCCGGGCGAGCGGGGCGTCTGATCCCAAAAGCGTCGGCTTGCTATCTTGCGTATCGCGCTGGAAGTCGGCCTCC
>NW_021227033.1:0-1185 GCF_002162155.2 Triticum dicoccoides | reverse complement strand
AGAGAGGCTAAACCCTAGAAGCTAGCCTATGGTATGATTGTTGTTCGTCCTACGGACTAAAACCCTCCGATTTATATAGACACCGGAGAGGGTTAGGGTTACACAGAGTCGGTTACAATGGTAGGAGATCTACATATCTGTATCACCAAGCTTGTCTTCCACGCCAAGGAAAGTCCCATCCAGACACGGGAGGAAGTCTTCAATCTTGTATCTTCATAGTCTAGGAGTCCGGCCAACGGTGATAGTTCGGCTATCCGGACACCCCCTAATCCAGGACTCCCTCAGTAGCCCCTGAACCAGGCTTCAATGACGGCGAGTCCGGCGTGCATATTGTCTTCGGCATTGCAAGGCGGGTTCCTCCTCCGAATACTTCATAGAAGATTTTGAACACAAGGATAGTGTCCGGCTCTGCAAAATAAGTTCCACATACCACCATAGAGAGAATAATCTTTACACAAATTCAATTTGCTGACGTTTTTTGCGGCGTGACGTACATCATGGCCAAGCCTTCACTAGAATCATTTTTACTGTCCCACCTCAGCGCGTTTAGCGAGGTGGTTTCCTTGGCACGTCTTGTCCAAGCAGAGATCGTGTCCCCTTATTCCGGGATTCTCATCAATACGGGCGTGGGTAACCCAACCGCGCCATTGATTACAGTGCTTGGAAGATAAGCGAGTCTTATCAGGCTGGTGGGGACGCATAGTTTCATCCGTCCATATAAGGGGATAAGGATCCACCTTTTTACCTACGCCTTCTTCCTCCTTTGCTTATCCATTTCCGCGCACTCGAGCTCCAGCGCCCAAGTCCGCACATCCCGCCTCAACTTTCCCCAGCCATGTTTGGAGCGGGAGGCAAGTGGATGGTTTCCTCTGTAACGGAGGAACAAGTCAAAAAGCTGCGGAAGGCCGGATACTTATCCAGCGACATTGCGCATCGGCTCCCCAACAAGGGGCAGCTCCTTCCTACCCCCAGGCCCCATGGGAGGGTGGTGTTCCTCACCCACTTCCTCCGCGGACTAGGTTTTCCACTTCACCCATTTGTCCGGGGGCTCATGTTCTACTATGGCCTAGATTCCCATGATCTGGCCCCAAATTTCATCCTCAACATCTCGGCGTTCATCGTCATGTGCGAGGCCTTCCTCTGCATCCAGCCCCACTTCGGCTTATGGCTGAAGATTTTTAATGT
>NW_021227032.1:0-2154 GCF_002162155.2 Triticum dicoccoides | reverse complement strand
AAGTGCTTTGCATATCTCTCATAGGAAAAATATCCTCAAAGAATGTAGCATCCTTAGACTCCATAATTGTACCGATCTTCTGGTCAGGTACCTCAGATTTCACTACTAGAAATCTATAGCCAACGCTGTTCTTAGCGTAGCCCAAATTAATGCAGTCCACGGTCTTATGTCCAAGCTTACGCTTTTTGGGGATCGGCACGTTGACTTTCGCCAAACAGCCCCAAGTGCGCAAGTACGAGAGTGTCGTCCTTCTCTTTGCCCATTTCTCATAGGGAGTGATCTCACTATCCTTTGTCGGAACTTTATTCAGGACATGACATGCCGTCAATATAGCCTCCCCCCACCATGCCTTGGATAAACCCGATGTATCTAATATGGCGTTAACCAAATCAGTTAGAGTACGGTTTTTCCGCTCGGCAACCCCGTTTGACTGGGGTGAATAGGGAGGCGTCCTCTCATGAATAATGCCGTGTTCCGCACAGAAGGAATCAAACTCACTCGAGAAGTACTCTCCACCACGATCTGACTGGACTCGTTTAATTTTCTTTTCAAGTTGATTTTCAACTTCTGCCTTATAGATTTTAAAGTAGTGTAGAGCCTCATCTTTAGTATTTAACAGATACACATAGCAATATCTAGTGGAATCATCTATCAATGTCATGAAGTATCTCTTTCCACCTTTAGTCAACACACCATTCATCTCACAAAGATCAGAATGTATGAGTTCTAATGGTGCCAGGTGTCTCTCCTCCGCGGCCTTATGAGGCTTGCGAGGTTGCTTAGCTTGCACACATGAAAGGGACTTAGAACCTTTGGCTAAAGTGAAACTCGGAATTAAATCCAACTTGGCTAGCCACGTCATAACACCAAAACTAATGTGACAAAGACGTGAATGCCAAACTTCAGATTCATTAACATTCGAATGAATATGGTTCACGACTTTATTACAAAAATCTGCGAGGGAAAGGCGGAACATCCCTCCGCTCTCATAACCTTTTCCAACAAAGAGTCCATATTTTGTAACAACTAATTTATTAGACTCGAAAACCAACTTAAACCCTTCTCTACATAGAAGGGAGCCACTAACGAGGTTCTTCTTGATGGCGGGGACATGCTGCACGTTCTTCAGCTGCACGATCCTTCCCGAAGTAAACTTCAGATCGACCGTGCCAACACCATGAACAGAAGCACTCGCGCCATTCCCCATCAATACGGACCCGTGACCTGTGACCTGGTAAGAAGTGAACAATGAAATGTCAGCACACACATGAACACCTGCACCTGTGTCCACCCACCAATCGTTGGGTTGAAACACTGAAAAAACAGTAAATAAATTACCGTACCCAGATGCACCATTCTCATTGTTGCCCACAATCATGTTGACAGACTTGGAGTCCTGTCCTGACTTCTTGTACTTGTTTGGGCACTTGTTGGTCCAATGTTCAACCGAACCGCAAGTAAAGCAGCCCTCGTCCTTCTTGTTCTTCTTGAAGGTCTTCTTACCCTTCTTCTTAAAGTCGGTATTGTGTTGGACACCGTTCTTTCCCTTGGGCTTGTGGGAGTTGAAGTTCTTCTGGTTCACCATGTTGGCAACAGAAGTCCCTTCGGCCCCTTTTCCGTGCGAGTCTTTTGCCCTCGAATTCTGCTCAACACTCAGATGGCCAATGACATCCTCCACAAAGAATTCACGCCTCTGATGTTTCAGAGTGGTGGCAAAGTTCCTCCAGGAATTAGGGAGCTTAGCGATTATGCAGCCCGCGACAAACTTGCCCGGTAACTCGCACTTGAGAAGCTCAAGTTCCTTAACAATGCATATTATCTCATGAGCCTGCTCCAATACAGGACGGTTTTCAACCATCTTGTAATCGTGGAACTGCTCTATAATATACATCTCGCTCCCTGCATCGGCGGCCCCGAATTTAGATTCGAGCGCCTCCCACAAGTCATTGGCGACATGCACATGTAAATATGCGTCGACCAGTTTATCTCCGATCACGCTAAGAACTGCTCCGAGAAACACAACGGTAGCCTCCTTGAACGCCTTCTCCTGTTCAGGAGCAATCGTTCCCGTGGAGACACCGGTGACCCAGAACACGTTCATAGCCGTGAGCCATAACGTGGTCTTAGTCTGCCAACGCTTGAAGTATGTACCGG
>NW_021227031.1:0-1334 GCF_002162155.2 Triticum dicoccoides | reverse complement strand
CACAAAATGGATAAACTAAAGTGAAACCATGCTCTCCTGTCTCCTTGTGATGGTCAAGAGCAACATTTCTCAATTTTGGTGGAGCTGCACAAAATGGTTCAACTAAAGCGAAATCATGCTCTCCTATCTCCTTGTTTGTGCTATGCAAACATGCTGTGCAAACAGGAATACTCTACTACAGATGTTGTGATGGTCAAGAGCATTCGCCAAGTTCTTTGATTGTATGACCTGGCTAGCCAAGATGGATTTAATCCTGATATTCACTTTATCAAAAGGCTCTAATGGGTTGGTTTTGAATCTTGCAAGCTGGGAATCCGTGAGATGTGTAGGCATCTTTGTTGTACTTATTATTTGAATCTTATTTGTTGGTTCTGAATCTTGCAAGACTAGAATCAATGAGACGTGTAGGCATCTTTTTTGTACTTATTATTTGGATCTTATTTGTTGGTTCTGAATCTTGCAAGCTGGGAATCAATGAGATGTGTAGGCATCTTTGTTGTACTTATTATTTGGATCATATTTGTTGGTTCTGAATCTTGCAAGCTGGGATACACGGCATGATGATGCAGAGGACAACAACCATAACAAACAATTCAAACTTGGTAGTATTATCTTTGTGAAAGTGCGACAAATGTGTTGATCGTGTGTGTCCTGAGAATAATAATTCTAATTGTTGTGCATGTTGATCCTGTGGCACTGATAGAACAAGCCAATGCATTGCTTGTTTTAAGTATAAATTTCTATTAAAGCTAATTAAATTTAAGTAAAGTGACCACTAACTCCTGTTATTACAGTACCAATACAGACCCGCTCGTGAACCGACGTGTGGCCGGAGTAGGTTTCTTAATGGAGGTGTTTGAATGCGCCGAGGGTGCATCTTCTCTCGGGCGTGCAGCGGATGAGGGAGGGGTAGTAACTGTTGTCGCCTGTACACACTCAGCTTACTGTTGAATCCAGTTCCCCAAGAGCTGAAAAACAAACTGCTTCCGCCGCCTACACACTCGTTCACTCGAAGAGCAAGTACAATAGAGCTGAGTCAGCGGGCTATAAGGCATAAACTAATATATTTCTGCTTAGTTGGAGGAAAGAGAAGAGGAGAGAGAAGGTAAGCGGGCTCTTCGTGAAGAGCCAGCTCTAGCACGTGCTCCTAGGCACTTTGTGAGAATGAAAGGTGGGCCACATAATAAAAAGATAGTACACTCTTTTGATCTACTATTGTACATGTTGACTATAAGATGGGCTATAGATGACATGGCACTGGCTTATAGCCAGCAGCTGGCTATACTATTAAACATGCTCGAAGAGACGCCAATGGCGATCCGAGGGGTGAGCCT
>NW_021227030.1:0-979 GCF_002162155.2 Triticum dicoccoides | reverse complement strand
CATCGCGGCCAAGGACCAGAGGGAGACCCTCTCCCCATCCAGGGGGGGAGGCCATGGAGGAGGAGGCACAAGGGGGAGAACCTCTCCTCCTCTCTCTTGGTGGCACCGGAGTGCTATCGAGAGGGGAATCATCGTCGCGGTGATCGTCTTCATCAACATCACCATCCTCATCTATTTTACGCGGTCCACTCTCCCGCACCCTGCTGTAATCCCTACTTGAACATGGTGCTTTATGCCACATATTATGATCCAATGGCGTGTTGCCATTCTATGATGTTTTGAGTAGATATCCTTGTTGGGGAACGTAGCAGAAATTCAAAATTTTCTACGCATCACCAAGATCAATCTATGGAGATACTAGCAACGAGAGAGAGGGGAGTGCATCTTCATACCCTTGAAGATCGCGATGCGGAAGCATTACAAGAACGCGGTCGGTGGAGTCGTTCATGAAGCGATTCAGATCGCGGCCGAATCCGATCTAAGCACCGAAGAACGGTGCCTCCGCGTTCAACGCACGTACAACCCGGGGACGTCTCCTCCTTCTTGATCCAGCAAGGGGAGAGGAGAAATTGAGGGAGAACTCCAACAGCATGACGGCATGGTGGTGGTGGAGCTCGTGGTATTCCTGCAGGGCTTCGCCAAGCACTGCGGAGTAGGAGGAAGAGTTGGAGGAGGGAGGGGCTGCGCCAAAAGCAAGGGTGCTGCAGCCCTCCCACCCCCTCTCTATATATAGGGTGAAGGGGAGAGGGGCCGGCCCCTCTAGATCCCATCTAGAGGGGGGGCGGCGGCCAGGAGGAAACCCTAGATGGGTTTGGGCGCCCCCACCCCCTAGGAAACTTGCCCCCCAAGCCGGGAGGGGGGGCTGCCCTAGGGGTGGCGCCCCTACCTCTCCAGGTTACGTGAGATGGGGTGGGAGGGGCGCTCAGCCCCTTAGTGGGCTGATGTGCCCCCTCCCCTTGGCCCATAAGCCCCCCCCCCC
>NW_021227029.1:0-5418 GCF_002162155.2 Triticum dicoccoides | reverse complement strand
TATGGACCCATAGGTCTACAAAGAACTACTCATGCATCATCGGAGAGGCGCCAATGGACATGATGAACCCCTTTGTGATGGTGTCTAGATTGGATCTGGTGTTTCTGGAACTTGCGGCGGCTGGAATTGATTTTCGTCGACTCCCCTAGGGTTTCTGGAATATTGGGGTATTTATAGAGCAAAGAGGCGGTGTGGGAGGCCATCGAGGTGGGCACAACCCGCCTGGGCGTGCATGGGGGCCTAGGCGCACCCTGGTGGGTTGTGCTCCCCTCGGAGCACCCCTCAGGTACTTTCTTGGCCCATATGATGTCTTCTGATCCAAAAAATTCCACAAAAAGTTTTGCTGCGCTTGGACTCCGTTTGGTATTGATTTCATGCGATGTAAAAAACAAGAGAAAAGAACAACTGGCACTGGGCACTATGTCAATAGGTTAGTACCAAAAAATAATATAAAATGACTATAAAATGATTGTAAAACATCCAAGAATGATAATATAACAACATGGAACAATCAAAAATTATAGATACGTTGGAGACGTATCAACATCCCCAAGCTTAATTCATGCTCGTCCTCGAGTAGGTAAATGATAAAAACAGAATTTTTGATGTGGAATGTTGCCTAACATGTTCATCACATATTCTTTTATTTATAGCATGGACATTTGGACTTTTATATGGTTCAAAGTAGTAGTCTAGTTTTAACATGAAGACTTTAATACTCAAGCATACCAGCAAGCAACCATGTATTTCAAAATATCAATGCTAAACCAAGTTATCCCTAGCCCATTATGCTCAACCATTGATCCATTCATGAAACACACTCGAATATTAGCTACACCCAATGCTCAAATACAATCATAGTGCCCCTTAGTTGGTGCTTTATAAGAGAAGATGGAGACTCAAATTCAAAATAAAAATTGAATAAAGTAAAAGAAATGCCCTTCATGGAGGGAAGTAGGGATTTGTAGAGGTGCCAGAGCTCAAAGCGAAAATTGAGAGATAAAAACATTTTGGG
Organism: Triticum dicoccoides; assembly: GCF_002162155.2. NCBI lineage: Eukaryota > Viridiplantae > Streptophyta > Magnoliopsida > Poales > Poaceae > Triticum > Triticum dicoccoides. Next base: position 4,403 of record NW_021227029.1, on the reverse strand, counting down.
AGGCATACTTTTCCCACCAACGAAAACGACTTAGAGCTCCCAACACTTTCCATGCTAGATACATCATCGGCGGTTCCCAAACAGAAAATAACGTTTATTCATTTTTTCACCATACTTTCACTTTCCATGGCTTATCCGTATCCACGGGTGCCCTCCGTACCAACACTTTCCAAGGAATTTATTATTTGACAACATAAAGTAAATTCATTTTTTTCATTTCGGGACTGGGCATCCCTAATACCTTTGTCGTACTCTCGTGCAATTACAAGTGAATAAACACTCATCGTGAGAAGAACACATATAGCATGGAAAATATAGGCCACCCCTCACCGCCTCGCGAGCGGTACGAGCACACAAAAGAGAATTTATTTTGAAAATTAGAGATGGCACATACAAATTTTCTTAGAACGGCAAAGAAATATCGCATATAGGTAGGTATAGTGGACTCATATGGTAAAACTGGTTTAAAGGGTTTTGGATGCACATGTAGTGATCATACTTAGTGCAAAAATGAAGGCTAGCAAAAAGATTGAGAAGCGCCCAACCAAGAAACGAAAAATCTCGTACCAAAGCATTAAGCATAAGTAACACCGAATAATGCACCATAAGTAGGATATAAATTTATTGCATAGCTATTGACTTTCATACTTGCATATGGAATCACAAACCTTAACACCAATATTCTTACTAGAGCATAACTACTCATCAACATGACTCACATATCATATCGTCGTACTCAAAACCATTACTAGGAACCAAGTTTATTTTGTCCAATTATCTTCATGAAAGTTTTTATTATATCCTCCTTGGATATCTATCACTTTGGGACTAATTTTATATGTTGCTTTTAATAAGCTCAAACAAATTTAAGTGAAGAACATGAGCATAATATTACTTTCTCTCAAAATAATCTAAGTGAATCAAGAGAGAATTTCTTAAAAAATACTAACTGCCAAATAAATCTAAGTGAAGCATGAGAGCATTTCTTCAAAAATAATAAAGCACACCGTGCTCAAAAAGATATAAGTGAAGCACTAGAGCAATTCCATGGCTCTAAAAATTTAAGTGAAGCATAGGAGCAAGCATAGCATAATTTTTGGCTCTCTTAAAAAGGTGTGTCCAGCAAGGATTCAAGACTTAAAACACAAAGCAAAACAAGCAAGGACTCATATCATACAAGACGCTCCAAGCAAAACTCATAATATGTGACGAATAAAAATATAGTTTCAAGTAAGATACCGATGGTTGTTAGAAGAAAGAGGGGATGCCACTCGGGGGCACCCCCAAGCTTAGTTGCTTGCTACTTATTAAATATTATCTTGGGGTGCCTCGGGCATCCCCAAGCTTATCCTTTTGCTAATCCTTATTTCTTCATCCATCGTAAGGTCACCCAAAACTTGAAAACTTCAATTACACAAAACTCAACAAAACCTTCGTGAGATCCATTAGTATAAGAAAGCAAACCACTACTATAAGTACTGTTGCAAACCCATTCATATTTTATTTTTTGCATTATATCTACTATATTCCAACTTCTCTATGGCAAAAACTCTTCAAAGAAAACCATAGAATCATCAAAACAAGCACACAACGCAAAGAAAACATAATCTATCAAAAACAGAACAGTCTGTAGCAATCTAACTACTTCGAATACTTCTGTAACTCCAAAAATTCTAAAAAATTAGGATGATGTGAATAATTTGTTTATTAATCTTCTGAAAAAAGAATCAACTCAAAATCACTCTTCTGATAAAATTAAAAAAAATCATGAGCACAAAAGTTTCTGTTTTTCAGCAAGATCAAATCAACTCTCACCCAAATCATCCCAAAGGCCTTGCTTGGCACAAACACAAATTTAAACCACAAAAACACATCTAATCCGAGGCATAATTGGGTATTTTATTGAAAACAACAAGAAAACCAAAAAGCAAAAAGATACAAGTTGGGTTGCCTCCCAACGAGCGCTATCGTTTTACGCCCCTAGCTAGGCATAACGTGAAGGATCTACGTGTTGTCATCTTTAGTTCTAGATCCATATGATTCCCTCATGATTGATTCATATGGTGGCCTAATTCTTGTTCTAGGGAAGTGTTTCATACCCTTCCTTAGTGGAAATTGAAATTTAATATTGCCTTCTTTCATATCAATCACGGCACCAATAGTTCGTAAAAACGGTCTACCAAGTATAATTGGGCAATATGGATTTTAATCAATATCAAGAAAAATAAAATCTATGGGCACATAATTCCTATTTGCAAGAATAAGAACATCATTAATTCCTCCCATAGGCTTTTTAGTAGTAGAATCCACCAAGTGAAAACTTAAAGAGCATTCTTCAATATTGGTAAGAAGACCAAGCACATCACATAAATATTTCAGAATTGTAGAAACACTACCACCCAGGTCACATAAAGCAAAACACTCATAATTTTTAATCTTGACTTTGATGGTAGGTTCCCATTCATCATGTAATTTTCTAGGAATTGAAACTTCTAACTCCAACTTTTCTTCAAAAGCTTTCATCATAGCATCAGCAATATGTTTAGTGAAAGCTTTTTTTGTTCATAAGCATGGAGTGAATTTATCATGGATTGCAACAAATAAATACAATCAATCAAAGAGCAAATATCATAATTAAAGTCTTCGTAATCCAAAATAGTGGGCACATCACTAGTTAAAGTTTTGACCTCTTCAAACCCACTTTAATCAATTTTCTCAACAAGATTTTCACCCTCCGAATTATCGAGACGCCTTCTAGCTAAAGTTGACTCTTCTCCAGTCCATTTTTCATCAATCTTAATTTTACTAAACAAAGAATCAATAGAAGAAACACCAATCATTTTAAGATATTCATCACTTTTATCTTCTAACGAGATTGGTTGGGCGGCCATTTGATTTACTAAAGTAGCTTGTGCATCGGATATTTTTCCTAGCAAACTTTCAGAAAAAGCATACTTAGATAGGAGATTGCAAATTTCTCTACTAATATCATCAAGTTGTTTCGTTATAGCCTCTTACACAATGGAGTGTTCCTTAAGTTCTTCAGTAAAATATTTATTATGCTCAAATTGTGTAGTCATATATTCCTTAGTACTTTTCTCAATTTCAAGCAAAATATTTGGGTAAGGAACATCATAATGTTTTCTTTGAGGCATCATGACTACGCAAACAAGATCGCACTCAAAAATAGATCTGACGAGAAAACGGCGAACGAAAAAGAGGGCGAATAAAACGACAAATTTTTGTGAAGTGGGGGAGAGGAAAACGAGAGGCAAATGGCAAATAATGTAAATTGCGAGGAGATGAGATTTGTGATTAGGAACCTGGTTGATGTTGATGATCCTCCCCGGCAACGGCGCCAGAAATTCCTTTTGATGTTTGCTTGAACTACGTCATTATTTCCCCAAAGAGGAAGGGATGATGCAGCACAACAACGGTAGGTATTTCCCTTAGTGATGAGACCAAGGTTATCGAACCAGTAGAAGAACCACGCAACACAATGTAAGCAGCTCCTGCACAAAATAATAAATACTCGCAACCCGACGTGTTAAAGCGGTTGTCAATCCCTTTCAGGTAACGGCACCAGAAATTGGCACATGGATGGGAGAAAGTTGCAATAGATTGGATAAATAGATCGCAAATAAAATAAATTGCAGCAAAGTATTTTTGTATTTTGGTTTAATAGATCTGAAAATAAAAGCAAATAAAATAGATCGCAAAGGCAAATATATTAAAGAAGAGATCCGAGGGCCGTAGGTTTCACTAGTGGCTTCTCTCGAGAAAAATAGCAAACGGTGGGAAAACAATTACTGTTGGGCAATTGTTAGAACTTCAAATAATCATGACGATATCCAGGCAATGATCATTATATTGGCATCACATCCAACATTAGTAGACCAACTCCTGCCAGCATCTACTACTATTACTACACACATCGACCACTATCCAGCATGCATCTAGTGTATTAAGTTCATGGAAAAATGGAGTAATGCAATAAGAACGATGACATGATGTAGACAATATCTATTTATGTAGAAATAGACCCCATCTTGTTATCCTTAATAGCAATGATACATACGTGTCGTTTCCCCTTCTATCACTGGGATCAAGCACCGTAAGATCGAACCCATCACAAAGCACCTCTTCTCATTGCAAGATAAATAGATCAAGTTGGCCAAACAAAACCCGAATATTGGAGAAGAAATGCGAGGCTATAATTAATCATGCATATAAGAGATCAATAGAAGACTCAAATAACTTTCATGGATAAAAACACAGATCTGATCATAAACTCAAAGTTCATCGGATCCCAACAAACACACTGCAAAAAGACTTACATCATATGGATCTCCAAGAGACCATTGTATTGAGAATCAAGAGAGAGAGAGAGAGAGAGAGAGAGA
>NW_021227028.1:0-1077 GCF_002162155.2 Triticum dicoccoides | reverse complement strand
GGGGGGGGGGGCTTGCCTGGTCGCTCTGGCAAGAGAGAGGGGTCGTCAACTCCGTAGTCGAACTGGGCAGCAACGGCGTCGGTCTCGTAGTCTACCGGAGAGAAGAGGGGGAAGAAATAATGAATACAGAGCAAACAAGGCATCACAGAATATAACAAGGCAATACGCGGTGTTCGGTGTGCCCTAACGCGGTAGTAGGTGATACCGGTGAAGGGGGGAAAACATCCGGGAAAGTATTCCCGGTGTTTCGCGTTTTCGGGCAGAGGAGCCGGAGGGGAAAGTTGCGGGTTCGATAGGTTAGGGGGGTGTGGCGGACGAACGGACTGCGTATCCGGATTCGTCTCGTCGTTCTGAGCAACTTTCATGTTGAAAATATTTTAATCCGAGTTACGGATTAAAAGATATGATTTTCTAAAGATTTTATTAATTTCTGAAATTTAATTAATTATTTAATTTAATTCGAAAATGGATTTATGACATCAGCATGATGTCATGCTGACGTCAGCAGTCAACAGGGTGTGGGACCCACCTGTCATTCTGTTTAGTTTAATTACAGATTAGTTAATCTAATTAGTGATTAGGTTAATCTAATCAGGATTAATTAACTTAATTAATTACTTACTTAATTAATTAATTAACATTTTAATTATTTTAATTATTATCTATTTATTCATTTAACATTTTTTTTTAAATTTTTTTTTTAATAATTTTTTTTTAATCCCTCTTTTTTTTTTGTTCTGGGGCGTGGGGCCCCAAGGTCAGTGGCTCAGGGGGAGCCCTAACGGGCGAACGGCCACGGGTCCCGGGCGTAGGGTGCAGGCGCACCCGAGCGGGCACTCGCCCGCAAAGCAGGACGAGGCCGCCGGGGCACAGACGACGGGGAAGGCCGGCGAGGTTAGGCGCGCGCCGGGCGCGGTCAGCGTCCGACCTGGGCGAGGCAGGCAGTGACGGGCGCGGCTGCAGGTGACCAAGGACGTGGCGGGGGTGTGGGGCTGTGTGCGTGGCCACAACGCGCATGGCACGGGGGCGGCGCACGGTGCGGGTTGCGGGGCGCGCGGCCTTCGGGCGCGGTCGATG
>NW_021227027.1:0-4393 GCF_002162155.2 Triticum dicoccoides | reverse complement strand
CCCCTCCTCCTCTCTGTTTTTACTGTCTTTTACTAATTTTTAGGAATTTCTTAATATAACTAGTTGAATTAGTATGAAAATTTCTTAATAGAACTAGTTGAATTAGTATGAAAATTATTTCTTTTTATTTATAGTAAGTTCTTAGTTGAACAGTTGAATTAATAGAACTAGTTTATTTTTAGTAAGAAAATTCAGGTATATGAGATTTGATGATCTAATGAAAATTTTAATATCGAACTTGTTTATTTTTAGTAAGAAAGTTAATAAAACTAGTTTATTTTTAGTAAGTGCTTAATTGAACTATTTGAATTAATGGTGCATGACCATAAAAGATATTACTCATATCAATAGAACAACCATTATTCTCTAATTTAAATGAATAACCATCTCGCATTAAACAAGATCCAGATATACTGTTCATGCTCAACGTTGGCACCAAATAACAAGGTCTAAAACTAATCCCGATGGTAGATGTAGAGGTAGCGTGTCGACCGCGATCACATCCTGGTAGTAGATGTAGAGGTAGCGTGTCGACCGCGATCACATCGACTTTGGAACCATTTCCCACATGCATCGTCACCTCGTCATTAGCCAATCTTTGCTTAATCCGTAGCCCCTGCTTCGAGTTGCAAATATGAGCAATAGAACCAGTATCAAATACCAAGGCGCTACTGCGAGCATTAGTTAAGTACACATCAATAACATGTATATCAAATATACATTTCACTTTTCCATCCTTCTTCTCCGCCAAATACTTGGGGTAGTTCCACTTCCAGTGACCAGTCCCTTTGCAGTAGAAGCACTCAATTTCAGGCTTAGGTCCAGACTTGGGTTTCTTCTCTTGAGCAGCAACCTTTTTGCCGCTCTTCTTGAAGTTCCCTTTCTTCCCTTTGCCCTTTTTCTTGAAACTAGTGGTCTTATTGACCATCAACACTTGATGCTCCTTTTTGATTTCTACCTCCGCGACCTTTAGTGTCGCGAAGAGCTCGGGAATAGTCGTGTTCATCCCTTGCATATTATAGTTCATAACGAAGCCTTTATAGCTTGGTGGCAGTGATTGAAGAACTCTGTCAATGTCACAATCAATTGGAAGATCAACTCCGAGCCAAGTCAAGTGATTATGATACCCAGACATTTTGAGTATGTGTTCACTGACAGAACTATTCTCCTCCATTTTGCAGTTGTAGAACTTGTTGGAGACTTCATATCTCTCAATTCGGGCATTTGCTTGAAATATTAACTTCAACTCTTGGAACATCTCATATGCTCCATGACGTTCAAAACGTCTTTGAAGTCCCGATTCTAAGCCATAGAGCATGGCACACTAAACTATCGAGTAGTCATCAGCTTTGCTCTACCAGACATTCTTAACGCCATTAGTAGCATTTGCAGCAGGCCTGGCACCTAGAGGTGCTTTCAGGACGTAATTCTTCTGTGCATCAATGAGGATAATCCTCAAGTTACGGACCCAGTCCGTGTAGTTGCTGCCATCATCTTTCAACTTAGCTTTCTCTAGGAACACAATAAAATTCAAAGGAACTGTAGCACGCGCAATTTATCTACAATAGCATAGACATGAAAAATACTATCAGCTACTAAGTTCAGGATAAATTAAAGTTCAATTAATCATATTACTTAAGAACTCCCACTTAGATAGACATTCCTCTAATCATCTAAGTGATCATGTGATCCAAATCAACTAAACCATGTCCGATCATCACGTGAGATGGAGTAGTTTTCAATGGTGAACAACACTATGTTGATCATATCTACTATATGATTCACGCTCGACCTTTCGGTCTCAGTGTTCCGAGGCCATATCTGCATACGCTAGGCTCGTCAAGTTTAACCCGAGTATTCTGCGTGTGCAAAACTGGCTTGCACCCGTTGTATGTGAACTTAGAGCGTATCACACCCGATCATCACGTGGTGTCTCGGCATGACGAACTGTAGCGAAGGTGCATACTCAGGGAGAACACTTGTACCTTGAAATTTAGTAAGGGATCATCTTATAATGCTACCGATGTTCGAAGCTAAATAAGATGCATGAAGGATAAACATCACGTGCAATCAAAATATGTGACATGATATGGCCATCATAATCTTTTGCTCATGATCTCCATCACCGAAGCATCGTTATGATCTCCAACTTCACCGGCGTGACACCTTGATCTCCATCGTAGCATCGTTGTCATCTCGCTAACTATTGTTACTATGACTATCACTACCGCTTAGTGATAAAGTAAAACAATTACATGGCGATTGCAGTGCATACAATAAAGCGACAACCATATGGCTCCTGCCAGCTGCCGATAACTTTGTTACAAAACATGATGATCTCATACAACAATTTATATCACATCACGCCTTGACCATATCACATCACAACAAGCTCTGCAAAAATAAGTTAGACGTCCTCTACTTTGTTGTTGCAAGTTTTACGTGGCCGCTACGGGCTTCTAGCAAGAACTGTTCTTACCTACGCATCAGAACCACAATGATTTTTCGTCAAGTGTGCTTTTTTAACCTTCAACAAGGATCGGACGTAGCCACACTCGATTCAACTAAAGTTGGAGAGACAGACACTCACCAACCACCTATGTGCAAAGCAGGTCGGTAGAACCAGTCTCGCGTAAGCGTACGTGTAATGTCGGTCCTTGCCGCTTCATCCAACAATACCGCCGAATCAAAGTATCACATGCTGGTAAGCAGTATGACTATTATCGCCCATAACACTTTGTGTTTTACTCGTGCATATAACATCTATGCATAGACCTGGCTCTGATACCACTGTTGCGGAACACGGTAATTTCAAAAAAAAAAAACTACAATCACACAAGATCTATTTCTAGCAAATGCATAACAATGAGATGGGAGAGTGTTGTCTACGTACCCTTGTAGACTGAAGGCGGAAGCGTTATGACAACGCGGTTGATGTAGTCGTATGTCTTCACCGAAGGTACGACACCTCCGCGATCTGCACACGTTCAGCTCGGTGACGTCCCACGAACTCTAGATCCATCTAAGGTCGAGGGAGAGTTTTGTCAGCACAATGGCGTGGTGACGATGATGATGAAGTTATCGGCGCAGGGCTTCGCCTAAGCACTACGACGATATGATCGAGGTGTGTAACTATGAAGGGGGCACCGCACACGGCTAAAACAATTGTCAACTTGTGTGTCTTAGGGTGCCCCCTGCCCCCGTATATAAAGGTGCAAGGGAAGGCCGGCTGGCCCTACTAGGGCGCTCCCCAGTAGGGAAATCCTACTAGGACTACAAGTCCTAGTAGGTTTCCACCTAAAGGGAGAGGGGGAGGAAGGATAGGGAGAGGGGGAAGGCAAGGGGGCGCCCCCCCTCCTTGTGCTATTCGAATTCAAGGGGAGGGAAACACGGCCTGCCCTGGCCGGCCCCTCTCTCTCTCCACTAGGGCCCATCGAGGCCCATTAGTTTCCCCGGGGGGTTCCGGTAACCCTTCGGCACTCCGGTTTTATCCGAAACTTTTCTGAAACACTTCCGGTGTCCAAATATAATCGTCCAATGTATCAATCTTTATGTCTCGACCATTTTGAGACTGCTCGTCATGTCCCTGATCACATCCGGGACTCCAAAGAATCTTCGGTACATCATATCACATAAACTCATAATACCAATCATCATCGAACGTTAAGCGTGCGGAGCCTACGGGTTTGACAATTATGTAGACATGACCGAGACACATCTCCGGTCAATAACCAATAGCAGAACCTGGATGCTCATATTGGTTCCTACATATTCTATGAAGATCTTTATCGGTCAAACCGCATAACAACATACGTTGTTCCCTTTGTCATCGGTATGTTACTTGCCCGAGATTAGATCGTCGGTATCTCATTACCTAGTTCAATCTTGTTACCGTAATACTTCATCCCGCAACTAACTCATTAGTCACAATGCTTGCAAGGCTTATAGTGATGAGTATTACCGAGAGGGCCCAGAGATACCTCTCAGAAACACGGAGTGACAAATCCTAATCTCAATCTATGCCAACCGAACAAATACCTTAGGAGACACCTGTAGAGCACCTTTATAATCACCCATTTACGTTGTTACGTTTGGTAGCACACAAAGTGTTTCTCCGGTATTCAGAAGTTGCATAATCTCATAGTCTGAGGAACTTGTATAAGTCATGAAGAAAGCAGTAGCAATGAAATTGACACAATCATAATGCTAAGCTAACGGATGGGTCATGTCCATCACATCATTCTCCTAATGATGTGATCCTATTCATCAAATGACAACACATGTCCATGGTTAGGAAACATAACTATCTTTGATTAACGAGCTAGTCAAGTAGAGGCATACTAGGGACTATGTGTTTTGTCTATGTATTCACACATGTACTAAGATTCCGGTT
>NW_021227026.1:0-1020 GCF_002162155.2 Triticum dicoccoides | reverse complement strand
AGGAAGAACATGCCGAACATCTAAGGCTAGTGTTGCAGAAACTTCGAGAGCATCGCCTTTATGCCAAATTTTCTAAATGTGAATTCTGGTTGCCAGAAGTGACCTACCTGGGTCATGTAATATCTGGTAAAGGTATTGCTGTTAACCCTGAGCGAGTTCAAGCCGTCCTTAATTGGACTCCACCTGAATCGGTCAAGCAAGTTCGGAGCTTTCTGGGCTTAGCGAGCTATTGTCGTCGCTTTGTCGAGAACTTCTCCAAAGTTGCCAAACCTCTAACCGAACTCCTCAAGAAAGATAAGAAGTTCGAGTGGACTCCACAATGTGAGCACAGCTTTCAGGAACTGAAAAGACGCCTGACTTCTGCTCCCGTACTGGTACCGCCAGACTTCTCCAAGGACTTTGTTATCTACTGCGACGCCTCGCGACAAGGACTAGGTTGCATTCTCATGCAAGATCAACACGTAATTGCTTACGCTTCACGGCAATTGCACCCACATGAGGAGAATTATCCTACTCATGATCTAGAGCTTGCAGCCGTAGTCTATGCACTTAAGACCTGGCGACATTACCTCCTCGGTAATCGTTGCGAAATATTCACTAATCACCAAAGCCTGAAGTACATCTTCACCCAACCGGATCTGAATCTCAGACAAAGACGTTGGGTTGAGTTGATCACAGACTTCGACTTAGGAATAACCTACACCCCAGGGAAAGCCAACGTCATGGCTGATGCGCTAAGTCGTAAATCTTATTGTAACAACCTGATGTTACAACAAAGTCAACCGCTTCTCCATGAGGAATTCCGGAAACTTAACCTTCACATTGTTCCTCAAGGTTATCTTTCCACCTTGGTAGCAAAACCTACCCTTACGGATCAAATCATCGCTGCCCAAAAGCGAGATAAGGGAATATCCAAAATCAAAGAGAACATTGCTAGCGGAGGTGCTAGTTGTTTCTCCACAAATGATCATGGTGTTGTGTACTTTGAGGACCGTCTAGTGGTTCCCAAGAACCAGCATC
>NW_021227025.1:0-414 GCF_002162155.2 Triticum dicoccoides | reverse complement strand
TTCACGTCCGCCATGGCTGGCATTCTAGGCAATCTTGTGCAATCATTTACCGCTTTGTAGATGAGGGCCATTCAGATGGATCTCGTCAGCTAGACGCTGGATTGAATGTTCTTTCTTCTGCTGCCCGTATGACGGCAAGGACCACCCGCTCATCACAAGGCAGGCGGCCAGAAAGCCCTGGAAAGAATGTTGCTGAAAATTCTGACAGTGATGATGAGTACCAGGGAGGCAATGATGCTGAGTCTGATGCTGACTCCGATGATGATAACGATTTTGATGATATGGATTATCGAGTTGTTCATCATTTCTGTAACAATCCTTTTGTTTCTTCAGGCAGTGGTACCGCGAATGTAGATATGGGCAGCGGTCCAGCTGATGATGACATCACACATCTAGATGATGCAACTTTCAAAG
>NW_021227024.1:0-2305 GCF_002162155.2 Triticum dicoccoides | reverse complement strand
TGTTTCTTAAAAAATGATTTTCCCTTTTTATATTTTGATTGTATCAGTCGTACATGTGTGTCTCATGTTGTTACATAAACTATTACAAATTTATAGTATCACTTTGATGCTTCATTGTACTCCCTCCATTTCAAAATAATTGTGTTTATAATTTTGTAAATAAGTTAGTGGTTGATAATTTTTTTCTCAATATCAGAGGGGCGAAAGTACCTGTCAGATAATAATTATTATAGACGTGACGTGAAACTCGTTTGAAATATCCTCCTTCACACACACACAGTCGCGCCAACTAAAAGCTAAGGTGCATATATGTAAACAATCAAAGGTGCGTACGTATTGTATAGTTAATTCAGTAGTGGATGAAGCGAGTACCTAACGCATTATTTTTTTGACGATTCTTCCCAACTTGGCCACCGATACCCGATCAATTGTTGCGTGTTGGTATCTAATTAGAACCATGCGTTTAACGGCGTCCTTGTGACTTATGGAGACTGAACGGAACGGTGAAATAATGACAGATCAGCATTAACCGGAGATAATTACTGTGCATCTAACGGTGTCCTTCCAGTGGAGAAAGAACTTCGCAACAAGGTGAGCAACGCGCGCCCATCATGCACGACAACGAAGGAAGGCGAGCTGAGGCGTGAGGGAGAAATGGAAGCATGCATATCAAGAGCGAGGAGTCGGTCACCTGTCGGCGTCGACGGTGCAGTCGGGCGTCCGGGCGGAGCAGTCCGGCCCTTCGAAGCAGGTGTTGCACTCGCACCCGGGCCGCCCGTCCTCGCCGACGATGCCATCCAGAAACACGCGGCCGTGGCCGGAGCATCCAGCTTTGGCCACGGACTCGGCCTCCCTGGCCGCCCGTAGCGCCCAGCTCAGCGCGCCGCCGCCGCCGCCGCCGTTGTTGGCCTTGCTGAGAAGTGGGGACGGCGCCGGCGGGGCGGAGAGGAAGTGGTGCACGAGGAAGAGGGCGTTGAGGAGCAGCGATGAGTAGAGGGGGACATGGAGCCCGAGCCGTGCAGCTGTTGGAAAGGCGGACTCCATTGTTTTGTTTGGCTGTGTTCCAGCCGGGACCCGGGGTGACAGGCAGGTTTATAGCGTGCGCGCCCGTGGGGCGTGTGGCCCAGCTTTAATATGGGCTTGATTTTCACCCCCTCCCTCATTTTCTCAATAATTTTAAGTAGTTCAGTACCCAACGCCTTCTTAAGTATTTTCAGATTCAGATTTGATATCGAGGTAGGTAAGCGACTAAGCGCCCCTACCATTTCTAGGCCTAATGTGTAAGCAGTCAACGACTTATATTTTCAGATTCAGATCTGCTATGAAGCTAGCTAAGCGCTTCTGTTATTTCTAAAGACTTGACTCATATGTATGCAGTCAACAGGATTTGTTATAGGCATGCACATAATTTCGGATTCAGATCTGGTATAAAGCTAGCTAAGGCAACTCCAACGCGGACCCCCAAAACGACACGATAGCTGATGCGGAAGTCAGCCATCTAACCATGCTTACATATAATTTCAAAACAAATCTAAATAATAATAATTTTTTATTGGAGATGTTGATAGTTTTCTTCAATATACTTCTACGGATGAGGTAACGCAAATGTTCACGTGAGACTCAATCGTGCTTGTGCGGACGAGGCATGGAAGGAGTTGTTTCCTTTTGCTCGAGTGTTGCTTCTTGCATCATCATGCTCAAATCACCTACCCGTTCTAGTGCAATTGGTTCCTGAAGTAAATAACCAGCGACGTCGGGCTTGCCCTCGGTATGAAATAATGTGGGAGAGAGATCCCTCACTCCCGGAGGTGGTAGCACATGTGTGGGCAACTAAACATCCACATGGTGACCTGGGTACTGTTGCGCCGTCCTTAAAGGAGTTGATGTATGATCGAAAAGAATGGACCAGGAACAAGTTTGGTAATGTGTTGAAAGAGATCGAGAAATTAAGGGGTGAGTTGGACGTGCTTCAAAAGGGGAGTGCTGACCATGCAACTATCCGTAATAAAATGTTTCAACTTGATGAGCTCCTTTATCGGGAGGAGATGATGTAGCTTCAATGTTCCCGTGTGACTTGGTTGAAGGAGGGTGAGAGGAACACAAAGTGAAGGAAATATGCCTTAGAGGCAATAATAAAGTTATTGTTTATTTCCTTATTTCATGATAAATGTTTATTATTCATGATAGAATTGTATTAACCGGAAATATAATACATGTGTGAATACATAGACAAACATAGTGTCACTAGTATGCCTCTACTTGACTAGCTCGTTAACCAAAGATGGTTAAGTTTCCTAACCATAGA
>NW_021227023.1:0-3183 GCF_002162155.2 Triticum dicoccoides | reverse complement strand
CCCATCGAAGGCCCTAAGCAACCCGGCAACGACATTGATGTGTACCTAAGGCCATTAGTTGAAGAACTTTTACAGCTGTGGAATGGAAACATTGTACATACGTGGGATGAGCACAAACAGGAGGAATTTGACCTAAAGGCGTTGCTATTCGTGACCATCAACGATTGGCCCGCTCTCAGTAACCTTTCAGGACAGACAAACAAGGGATACCACGCATGCACACACTGTTTACTTGACACCGAAAGTATATACATGGGAAGCTGCAGGAAGAATGTGTACCTAGGCCATCGTTGATTCCTTCCAACCAACCATCAATGTCGAAAGAAAGGCAAGCATTTCAAAGGCGAGGCAGATCACCGGAAGAAGCCCGCCATGCGTACCGGTGATCACGTACTTGCTATGGTCAATGATTTACACGTAATCTTTGGAAAGGGTCCCGGCGGACTAGCTGTTTTGAGTGACGCTGGGGGACACGCACCCATGTGGAAGAAGAAATCTATATTTTGGGACCTACCCTACTGGAAAGACCTAGAGGTCCGCTATTCGATCGACGTGATGCACGTGACGAAGAACCTTTGCATGAACCTGCTAGGCTTCTTGGGCGTGTATGGGCAGAAAAAAGATACACCTGAGGCACGGGAGGACCTGCAACGTTTGCACGAAAAAGACGGCATGCCTCTGAAGAAGTATGAAGGTCCTGCCAGCTACACTCTTACCAAAGAAGAGAAGGAAATATTCTTTGAATGCCTGCTTAGTATGAAGGTCCCGACTGGCTTCTCGTCGAATATAAAGGGAATAATAAATATGGCTGAGAAAAAGTTTCAGAACCTAAAATCTCATGACTGCCACATGATTATGACGCAACTGCTTCCGGTTGCATTGAGGGGGCTTCTACCAAAAAACGTCCGATTAGCCATTGTGAAGCTATGTGCATTCCTTAATGCAATCTCTCAGAAGGTGATCGATCCAGAAATCGTACCAAGGCTAAGGAGTGATGTGGCGCAATGTCTTGTCAGTTTTTAGCTGGTGTTCCCACCATCCTTCTTCAATATCACGACGCACGTCCTAGTTCATCTAGTCGACGAGATTGTCATTCGGCGACCCATATTTCTACACAATATGTTCCCCCTTGAGAGGTTCATGGGAGTCCTAAATAAATATGTCCGTAACCGTGCTAGGCCAGAAGGAAGCATCTCCATGGGCCATCAAACAGAGGATGTCATCGGGTTTTGTGTTGACTTCATTCCTGGCCTTAAGAAGATAGGTCTCCCTAAATCACGGTATGAGGGGAGACTGACTGGAAAAGGCACGCTTGGAAGGGACTCAATAATATGCAGGGATGGATATTCTTGGTCTCAAGCACACTGCACAGTTCTACAGAACTCTACGTTGGTGACCCCTTATGTCGATGAACACAAGAACAGTCTGTGCTCCAAACACCCGGAGCAGTGCGACGACTGGATTACATGTGAACACATCAGGACTTTCAGCAGTTGGTTGGAAACACGTCTTAGAGGTGACACCACTGTTTGTGATGATCTGTACTTGTTGTCCAAGGGACCATCTTCGACTGCTACGATTTGGAAAGGATACGAGATAAATGGGAATACATTTTACACGATTGACCAAGATCAAAAGAGCACCAACCAAAACAGCGGTGTCCACTTTGATGCAGCCACCGAGAGGGGAAAGGACACATATTATGGTTACATAGTGGACATATGTGAACTTTACTACGTACATGATTTTAAGGTCCCTTTGTTTAAGTGCAAATGGGTCAATCTGTCAGGAGGCGGGGTACAGGTAGACCCACAATATGGAATGACAACAGTGGATCTGAAAAATCTTGGGTACACTAACGAACCGTTCGTCCTAGCCAATGATGTGGCACAGGTTATCTATGTGAAGGACATGTTTACCAGACCGAGAAAAAGAAAAGATAAGGAAGCGAATATATCATACGATGAGCCAAAGCGCCACATAGTTCTTTCAGGAAAAAGGGACATCGTGGAAGTGGAGGGCAAGACAGACATGTCTGAAGATTATGAAAAGTTTCATGAAATTCCTCCCTTCAAATTCAAGGCTGACCCCAGCATCCTGATAAATGATGAAGATTATCCATGCTTACGGCGCAATAAGAAAATGACACAAGCGAAGAAAAAGTGAAGACTTTCTCCCGCAACTATTATGATGAAACCATGCCAACTTTGTAACAGACGAGTATGATACCATTGTCCGTTTTGTACATGCACATGCTATGTGGGTGAAATTATGATACCATGCCAACTTTCAACTTTTTCAGAGTTCATTTGAAATGCTATAATGTCTTATGGTTCGGCCCTCGTAATACCATTAATCCCGGTTCGCTCCTTGTCAACTATGTTCTCACCAAGAACACTCTCAAGAGGGAAGCCACGTGGGCCATTGGTCCCGGTTCGTCTGGACCTTTTGGTCCCGGTTCCACGCACGAACCGGGACCAATGCGCCTCGCCCCTGGCCCATGACCATTAGTCCCGGTTTGAGCCACAAACCGGGACTAAAGGGTTGGTCCTCATTGCGCTCAGAGTTTAGTCCCACCTCGCCAACCGAAGGGCGCTCACACTGGTTTATAAGCCTGTCCCTCTCTGCCTTGTTGAGCTCCTCTCAAAGTGAAAATAGATGCCCCTATACAGGGAATTTGACCTAAATTCATAGTGAATTTCTTTGAAATTCATAGAAATTTATTATGAATTTAGGTTGAATTTTCTTTATAGGCGCATCTATGTTCATTCTTTTAGTAAAGTTAACCACAAACTTGTGATTCACCCAAATTTCAAAGAATACAAATTTTAACTATTCAAATTTGAAAACTAATGGCACTAACAGAAAGTTTATAATTTTTCTAAAACTAATGGCACTAACAGAAAGTTTATAATTTTGCTGACCTAAAAGAAAAAAGAATTAAAAAATAAAGCAAAAAACAAAAGAGAATAAATAATGCAGAAAACAAAACAAAAAAACTGGAAACAAAATAAAAATAGCAACAATAAGTATTTTGTTGTAAGTAGAAAAAAAATAAAAAAATAAAGCAACAAAGAAAACAAAAAAACAAAAAAAGTGTTTTCAAATTTGAAAACTAATGGCACTAACAGAAAGTTTATAATGTTTCTAAAACTAAAAGCAAAAAAGAATTAAAAAATAAAG
>NW_021227022.1:0-508 GCF_002162155.2 Triticum dicoccoides | reverse complement strand
CGCGCCCTGCCGGCCTCCCTCCTCCACCGAATGGGCCGAGGCCCATGGCGAGCCTCCAGCGCCACTGCAACTGTTGGGCCAGGCTGCAGATTTGGCCCAGTGTAGTTTTTTTTCCATGTCCGCGATTTTGTCTATTATTCCAGTGTTTTGCAGTTTTACAAAAATGTCCTCCTAGTTCATGCATAACATAACTCACAAATTGTGCATCGGATTAAAATGAATTATATATGAAAAATGCTTAGAATTGTGTCTAGTTTCATA
The DNA here is from genome assembly GCF_002162155.2 of Triticum dicoccoides. NCBI lineage: Eukaryota > Viridiplantae > Streptophyta > Magnoliopsida > Poales > Poaceae > Triticum > Triticum dicoccoides. The sequence goes on along the minus strand of NW_021227022.1, from coordinate 247 downwards.
ATATCCAACTTTCATGCATGTTTGAAATGTTTAAATTGCTGTTTGCTTTAATTTGCCCCAATGCCATGTTAAAATGCTTTATTTCATAACTAAATAACCGTAGCTCCAAACTTAACAAACTTTATATGTAGATGGGGTAGAAAAATGCCTAGTTTAACATGATGTACTTACTTTGCATGGTTAATAACTCTAAAATTATGTTTAGGGCAGAACAGCACCAACTTTGAAATATGCATATGGGGATTTA
>NW_021227021.1:0-1373 GCF_002162155.2 Triticum dicoccoides | reverse complement strand
AACATTTAAGAAGAGCCTTTTGGAGCAATGAATGAGATTTCTAGGGTTTTTGCCCCTCTTTTATTTAGGGTTTTGAGGCTTCCAATATTCCTCAATTCAAGTTTCAAAAATATAGACATGATGCACACATGAAGCTAGCCTAGAGCAATGCCAGAAGCTAGGGATGTGACAACTCACCCCCACTAAACAAGAATCTCGTCTCGAGATTCAAGCGTAGGGTAGGATGAAGGGGAAACGCAAACTAGTACAATCTTCACGATCCAGGGTGCACTTCAGTTGAACGTTGATTCATTCACCATCATTGTCTTGATGTCTTGTTCTGAGAAATCCTGCCAACATGACATGGAGGGAAGAAGGAGACTCTAGAAGGGTCGATCTTCTTGAAGATCGAACAACTCACGGAATGAGACATAGGACCATCTCTCGGGTTGAGACACGAGATACACATCAAGAGGGGTGGAAAGAAACAGATGACGAAGGTTCACTAGGTGGACAACAATTCCACACTTAAGAAGGTGGTAATCGGTTGTCAACGTAGCGAGGAGTTGAGTTGCCATGATACCATAACGATACACCTTAGGGAAGGTGACTCGTAGAGATATCCCCTTAAGTGGCAAAAAGAATTACTTTTGATTCAGAGATCATTGAAACTCTTTAAACCAGCCTAAGGCAATTCTCGAGCGATCGTTTGGAGGGGGTCGGTAGAATGGCATACTCGGACTTGGATGATGTGGATTACCTTGTTGAAGACAACGTAATGGATGAGTTTGCTTATCACCGGAAATGGAAGAGACCCATGGTAGAATGGCACATTGGCGGTGCAAGCTAGGAACAAAATGCAAATGCTAGGAATGATTCTGGTAACTGGGGAAGAACCCAACAATAGAGAGTGAATTCACTGTTGGAGTGGTTATAGCATAACCGAGGAAATCTGGGGCCATCCCAGCTAGTGCCGATGATAAGACGTAGCGCTTGTGCGTGCTCTCAAGAACTTGAGCATTTCCACAATCATCAAGGTTTTATCAACAACCGCGTCAAGGGTGCTGACAACACAACATACTACCATGATGAATAGCGATGGACGATGCAGATGCGAAGGAGGATAACACTTTCTCATATTTCACCTTAGCGAGGCCAAGCAAATAAAATCTGGATGATCGACCGAGAGACATTTAGCACTCCGCTTCTAATGTTCTCCTTGATGTGCTAGTATAACCCATTCATAGATATGGTTTGATATCTAAAACATCAAGTAAAAGGTCGGACTTCGGGAACACAAAAATCCATAGGGGCAACTAGGGAGTAAATCCTACGAAATCCCTATGGGGGGGGTGGCCAACTTCCTCAAACAAGATACTATAATAATAGGTCTA
>NW_021227020.1:0-4005 GCF_002162155.2 Triticum dicoccoides | reverse complement strand
ATTTCTTAATAAAAATACATCTTAAAACATGTGTAAATCAATTCAACTTAAATGTGAGTAAATAATAAATGACAAAAATTCATGTCTTCTTGGATTAATTTCTGAATCTTGTATTAAAGTGCCTATATGATGTGTGTGTCATAATTATCTTAATAAATGTGGGGTACACATATCTATCTTGATAATGAACTTCACGATTAGATAATTGCAAATAGAAAAATCTGGAGTACACGAGGAGTTTGGTACGTAACGATTGCTATGTTGCTTTATTCATTTTTTTAGTAAAATATGTGGAACATATTATGATGGGTACAATAATATGTTAATGATGTGCATACGATTTGTACTTAGTACTGAAATAATATTACTCCCTTTAGTACGACTTGTAAAGCGTTCACCAAAGAGGGATACTTGCGTTCGAAGTAAAATTGCTTTATAGTGTGAACTTGCTATTACAAATTGGGTCTCTTAGTTTCTTTAGACACTTAATGATTTCTATATATTTGGCTCTTAGAGGTAACACATTTTCACTAGTAATGTGGTGATTTATATGAAAGCTTCATGTAGTGTGAGCATGCGTGTGCGTGTGCCTTCGCCATTGAGCTTGAAGTTGTCGTCCTATTTTCTTGGTCTATGGGTTCACTCTAACGTCAAGGAGCAGGAAAACAAGATTGGCCTTGGCTATAATGACCCACACTCACTATAGAAGACAACCGGAGTAGAGACTCAAATCTCAAGCTAGGCAGGAGAAGCTAAAAGGTGAAACCTCTTAGGACATTCTAGGGACATTGGTATATACAGAGCACACTATAGTCAGTGCCTAACTCTCGGGCAGTAGATGATCCGCCTCAGTCATGCTCAGGGTGTAGTTATGAGACTTATTTCAATTTGTTTCCGAGATAGGTGTCCAACTTCTTCGTTCCTGTCATCATGGATCATTGTATCTTCATGTTTTAGGTTAAATTGTTGGATATTGGACTGTTTGCTATGTTTCACTAGTAAGTGCTTGTTCAATATTAAGTACTCGTTGTATGTACGTACTATATGTATTTATTGTATGTACATAAACGGAAACCTAGGACATTAGAGGTCATGTGCAACCACACACGTTTCACATGCCCAAGGCCGACCCTGTATCCATGGATCGAACTTCTATTACCATTTGTATTGAACACCTATTCTTTCATTGTATCCATTTAATAGTGTAGCAAATCAACGTCCTTAACTGATGAGTAATGTTTAGGTAATCTTAGTTCATTTTCGCACTACTGCGAGGCAACAAAATTGAGAATGTCTGTGGCTATTTTGGGATCAAAAGTTCACTGTTCTTGCAACCATTGTATATTCTCTATAAGTTGCACCATACAATCTGCATAAATTAAAACTAAATAAAGATTGATAGGGTAGGGTGTTGGAACTGAATCGCGCAGCTCCCTCTTTTCTTGACTCAATCTCTCTTAGCTTTCTCGTGAACACACAAATGCGCATAACCAAGGAAGAACTCCAAATCGTTTTGCCCAAAAACACTCTTCCTTGGTGAACACAGAGACAACATATTGGTGCTGCCCTCACGGCTGCCTTTTCTCCTCTATCTATTTCTCTTATATAGCAAACCAGATTACATGCGTGGGCTAATAACAAGACTCGCGATACCTGCCACCACTAATCCACTAACTCACGCACTAACTAGACATGACCACTTCTCATTCCTAGAATCACTCTAGGACTCGGACGGTTACATGCAGAGGGCTAACTAACTTGACTACAATTTACACTAGGACCTCTGCTTCGCACAATCATCGGGGCTTTTGCAGTGTACAATTGCAGTTTTCAGTCTTGATGCTGCTTGCGACTGGTCTATGAAGCACCGTTTTTCTATGCGAGATGCATTTGGAAGGGATGGGTTTGTCTACAGCAGAGGAGTGTACTTGCCCGGGTTGTGTGATTATCAAATCATCGCCCTTGACCTGGAAAAAGAGGTTCTCTTGCTCCTGGATAAGCGGCCCAAGAAGCTTTTGTCATACAACATCAACAGCGGGAAACTTTGTGAGATCAAAGATGGTGACAGGCTGCTAAGGAGTTATTTTTCGCACTTGGACTTGGGCTGCCATTATTATGTGGCATGCTACTCAAAGCTCCCACGCTGAGCCATTTATGCGACGGCGACGAACTGAGCAGCAGCATCTCTTGTGTTTCTCCTCTGCCGAACACACACACAAGAAACTTGTTAATTGATTATTCATATCATATCCATAGCTCTGCTTTTAGTTTTCATGTTGCCCTGTTTTGGGTGGATGTTTGGCTGCATGATGTACCTTTATTAGCATCAAGTTTCCTGCATCAATGGCCTTACGGAACATGTTGCTGAATTGATCATCACAGATGGTTGCTGGCTGTGGCTGCCAAACCGCTTGTCGAAGAACATTGAATTTTAATCCATCTTGCAGACTGGTGTATCTAATAGTTTACTTTTCTTTCTGGTTCTTTGCTGCAAGGTTCAGTCAGTATTAACATTGAGAAGGTGAGGTTGATGTCTTGTTTTACCGTGTACTATCTTGTGTAGGGTATGCTTGATGAACCGTTAGAGATTCTACGGATGCAAATTTGAAACCTTTAGGGTACCCTTAGACCCTACTTAGTTCAACCAAATGAAGTAAATTTTCAAAAGTGATGTGAATTCTAAAAAATTATATTCATTAGTCGAACTAAGAAGGGTTGGAGGGTACCCTAAAGGTTCCAAATTCGCATCCTTTAGAGATACGGTTTCATCTCTTCAGAGATACTACTTCATCTCATGGTAAATCTCAACATCCTGATTTCTGCAAGTACCGAGTTTGAATTGTTTGTGGTGTTTTCTCCCGTGTGAAGCTCTAGTGCGCTTGCATCACATCTTTGATAGATTTTAACTGCACGGCAGCTGAAATTTACTCTGATCAAGCCAAATATACAGCAATCAGTATTCCCTTGAATGGAAGCTGTTTTTTCGCCTCCTGATTGAAGGAGGAGAGATTTGCACTCGAGGGAAAATTTCTCGCGGTTCCAAGAGAGATAATGTGTAAGAAACAATCCAGTCCAGGCATGTGTAACAAGATATCTTTGTTGTACATGGATGGAATAATCTTAATAAATATTAATTGTTTCTGCTTGTTCTCGAGTAACCTGCAGGTAGCCCTTTTGGTAGTCTTCTAGAACGCCCTTCTCTACCTATTTCAGCGTTTTTTCTTTTATTAGTATTGGTACTCTGCATGGCAGGCAAAAATATTGAGCCAAACCACAGCTACAGATCTGAAACCAGATCCCAGTTAGGAAGCATTTCATCGCCATGCACTGAATGGAGGTCACATGCTAACACTACCTTGCCCCCACAAACAGACCACCATACCCGATTTATCCACATGTCGGTAACGAGCTTAAAATGAAGAGAGAAAAACATAATATACATACTATCTGAAAACAGAAAAAACGCACGCCATTACTTAGGTGGCGTGAAACTATATCACCAACCGGCAAGCTTAAACTACAGTAGATATGTCTCAAGTACTACGCGGACGATTACACTAGTAAAGTTCACAGCAAAGAAGCTCAGATCATCAGACCGTGTAGGATTGCTGGATCGTCTCGATATCGAGACCCTTCAGCTTGACGACGGACTCCACATGCCCTTTGAGAGTATGAAGCTCCCTCAACCTGTAGTAACCATGACAGTACAGTTAGTTTCACACCGTTGTCGACAAACACAACTGCTTATGTCACTATTGCCTACATGCATGCCTACTGATATTAGAGAAGACACATGCATGTCCAGAGATGAATTCATGAGTGATAATGAGCCAATGAGGGGGGCCGATAAGGGACCAGGGGAAATTATATGCAAGGAAGGGCTATGATTGATTGACTGGTCCTACCTTGCAATCTCGGCCCTCCTCTTGGCCTCTTCAGCCATGTGATTCAGCTCATTGTAGCCCCCCTTCTCCGAGAACATCTTAGCATCCGGTGGCTGCAGCC
>NW_021227019.1:0-410 GCF_002162155.2 Triticum dicoccoides | reverse complement strand
TTTAGAAGCCGATTTTGAGGTGTCAAATATTGAACTAGCTTCTGAAACTATTTAGATGCGGCTCGTCGCTGTCTTCAATTTGAGTACTCGCGGAGCCAAAACGGACTACGTATGAGGAAGATACACCTGTTTTACTGAACAGTGCGCAAAACAGATTCCAATCCGAATTCAGGTACGAGATTGATTCTAGATAGATCAGATATTTTTTCTTCTCTCTTTTTTTTCTCACGCTTTTTTTTTCTTTTTCTTCTCCCTCTTTTTCTTTTTTTTTTCTTTCCTTTTTTCTCTCTTTTTTTTATTTATATTCTTTTTCTCCCTCTTTCCAAGAAAAACTAGATAAGATGCAGATTCGATCAGGCGAAGATGTGAGTGACCTCAACTATGATTATGACAATAAACAGTGCGTAGCA
>NW_021227018.1:0-1938 GCF_002162155.2 Triticum dicoccoides | reverse complement strand
AACTGTGTGTCACTCTCTACTGCTGAAGCTGAATACATTGCGGTTGGATCCTGCTGTGCATAGTTACTATGGATGAAGCAAACACTCAAGGACTATGGCATCAATGTGAAGAAGGTGCCGCTCTACTGCGACAATGAGAGTGCCATCAAGATTTCTCGTAACCCAGTTCAACACTCGAAGACAAAGCACATCCAGATTCGTCATCATTTTCTTCGTGACCATGTGTTGAAGGGCGACATCTCCATCGACCATGAAAGTACTGAAGACCAGTTGGCCGATATCTTCACTAAGTCCTTGGATGAGAAGAGATTTAGCAAGTTGCGGTGTGAGCTAAATATCCTAGAATCTTCGAATGTTCTTTGACAAGGACACACATCCTAACACTTATGCTGACTTGATGACTTAGATGTGCAACACAAGAAGTAACGTTTTTGTTCAATCAATGAAGACTAACCCTCTAAGTGTGAAGAAATTAATAAACAAATTGATTCTCAGAACCCTACGACAATTGTACGTCGTGTCTGAAATCAGCTTTCTTATACAATGGGTTACGCCACCAACCAAAGTTGAAAATCTTCAATTTGAATTTTTCTTCATTTTTAAAATTCCTCAGTTTTTCAAATTCTTCAACTTTGCGTTGTATTCACTTTTTTTGTCGTTGTTCTTCACTGACTATAGATATACATACTTGAGTTTTTATGTCCTCTACAACATTCACTTATTGCAATTTCTTCAAGTTGATCCTTCTGGTAAGTGAATGTGATTGGACCCTTCCCCTCTATGATAAACTCAACCCAGTCTGTTCACAAATTCTTCATGTGCGTTCTATTTGAAACCCATTAAAAATCTTCAGTGTGTCCTTGTCAGCTGAAGAAATTGCAAATAAAACTTTAAAACATTCATATCTGAATTTTTGGCTGTTGCCGCTCAAACCGTTACACATTCCACGATACATATTATCTATTCACCCACGATCTTGCATGATCTCCACTACACAGTACGTGGGTGACACATGTCGCGTGAATGAGAAGGGTCAGGGGCATGTTCGTCCTAATTCTTTGGGCGAACAGTTTTTCACAGTGGCTATAAATACCCCCCATCCCTCCTCACTTTGTTTTTACTCCGCTTGACCTCACTCCCTCGCTCGAGCTCTCAAAACCCTAGCGCCTCCGCTACTTCCATCATCGTCGGTGAGGAAGAGCTTCACTGCCTCAACCTCGTTGTCGTCGTACTCGCACAGGACGCGGATTTCTTCACTCGGCTGCCTCCGTAGTTGTCTTCCGCTGCCAAGTTAGGGTGTGGAAGATCCGAGCCGACGAACTTCCAAATCTACATCTCATGTTCGTTGTGTTCTTCGTCAAGGGTAATTAAAAGTTACTTTTACTGCATTTATTCTACTAATGATTTTCATCAAATCCTCAAAAGGTGTTTATTCTTCAACCTCCACACTCTAAAGACCTGGCATAAATCTTCAGTTCTTGACATGCTTCTCTAAGTTACGTTTTTCTTCATGATTCCTCAATTATGTGAATCTCACAATCCACACAACTCCGGAACCAAAGTCAAGGAACGCTTAGTGAAATTCCTCAAGAAACAACTGGTCCATTTCCTCAAACTTGTTCCAATTTGCAAGAACTTCTGAGAACGCATATGACCTCCCCAAATTCTTCACACCTATACTCTGTTCACAGGTACACATGTCTATTGCTGAATCACTAGGTTCTCATCAACTTAACTCAATTGCAGCGTTCCTCGAAGAAAAGCTTCATACTTCCTCAGAGAATTGTATTCTTCAAATTCCTTAGGTGAAGAAAATGGAAGATGGTAAAAGGCCTCAGAAAGGAGGAAAGAATCTTGAAGTGAATACTGCTTTTAAAATCTCTGATGACATCTATGCAGGGTACTGCACGCCTGATGAGGCAACTCATGGCAAAAAAA
>NW_021227017.1:0-404 GCF_002162155.2 Triticum dicoccoides | reverse complement strand
CGAACTGTAAAAATACACAGGCAAGTTACGTATCTCTTCCGTAACAGGAAAGGAGTGGAACGCTACCAAAGCACCCCGAATTCACTTATGGTTTGGTTGAGGGCTTGACCTTGTGACAGAGTTGTTCAATGGCATCGCCTTCCAGTCCCGAGACGCTCGACAATGGCATCTTGCCCCTCTTAGGAGACCGCCCCTCCCAACCTTCGGAGGCGGCCCTTTTCCTCCAAAATGGAGAAGGGACACTGGCTTCTCTTTCACCTTTGTCTTCGGGCGAGGAAATGTCGACTTCTCCGGACTCAGTATCTAATTTACCTTTGGAACGAAGGTCTTGCCGGGTCTTCTCATTCTCCACCTTTCCCTCCCCTACCGACATCTGGTATGGTGCCGGGGCCAGCATCCATGTT
>NW_021227016.1:0-797 GCF_002162155.2 Triticum dicoccoides | reverse complement strand
GGAGCGACAGGATCCGCAACAACATTCGGCTCCTCCCTCCCTAACCTTAACAGAAAGCAATGCTTTCCTTGTTCCGCCCGGTGATGAAAAGGCCATTCACAGGTTTTGTTTCTTCTAAAGGCGTGGGAATCGCCAGGCCCCAGGTAAAGAAAACAAACTTTTTTACAGTTAATTTCTACCAAAGAAATCAACACCTCCAATTTTGGAGCCAACTTCCGGCCCGTTTCAACCGTCCGATCTCCATTCAACATCAACATACCGGTTCGCGCGGAGTTGGCGATGCACCGCAGCCGTCCAACTGGCATCAAGCGGCCCTCATCCTCGCCACTGCCGCTATTTGAAATCTCCTTTTCCGCCATCGGACACTTCACTATCGGGAGGTCGTAATTCAAGGCCATAATTCCCTTCCAACCCATTCCAGATCCGCACCCCTCAAAGTACAAAACTTTCCCCATACAAGCCCGCGTGGCCAGCCACGGCGGAACCAACCCAATCTCGCAAAAGCGACCCCATCTCAGGTTTCCACACAAGAACGCCGCCACACGCGCGAACCTGGGGAGAGAACAACAAAACAACGGAGCGACAGGATCCGCAACAACATTCGGCTCCTCCCTCCCTAACCCTAACAGAAAGCAATGCTTTCCTTGTTTCGCCCGGTGATGAAAAGGGCATCCACAGGTTTTGTTTCTTTCAAAGGCATGGGAACCGCCAGGCCCCAGCTAAAGAAAACAAACTTTTTTACAGTTAATTTCTACCAAAGAAATCAACACCTCCAATTTTGGAGCCAAGTTCCGGCC
>NW_021227015.1:0-1753 GCF_002162155.2 Triticum dicoccoides | reverse complement strand
GAACGGATTCGATGAAAAGGGTCCTTATGAAGGGTAAATAGCAATTGGCATATCACGTTGTGGTTTTGCGTAGGTAAGAAACGTTCTTGCTAGAAACCCATAGCAGCCACGTAAAACATGCAACAACAATTAGAGGACGTCTAACTTGTTTTTGCAGGGTATGCTATGTGATGTGATATGGCCAAAAGGATGTGATGAATGATATATGTGATGTATGAGATTGATCATGTTCTTGTAATAGGATTCACGACTTGCATGTCGATGAGTATGACAACCGGCAGGAGCCATAGGAGTTGTCTTTATTTTTTGTATGACCTGCGTGTCATTGAAGAACGCCATGTAAACTACTTTACTTTATTGCTAAACGCGTTAGTCATAGAAGTAGAAGTAGTCGTTGGCGTGACAACTTCATGAAGACACGATGATGGAGATCATGATGATGGAGATCATGGTGTCAAGTCGGTGACAAGATGATCATGGAGCCCCGAAGATGGAGATCAATGGAGCTATATGATATTGGCCATATCATGTCACAACTATATAATTGCATGTGATGTTTATTATGTTTATGCATCTTGTTTACTTAGGACGACGGTAGTAAATAAGATGATCCCTTACAAAATTTCAAGAAGTGTTCTCCCCTAACTGTGCACCGTTGCTACAGTTCGTCGCTTCTAAGCACCACCTGATGATCGGGTGTGATGGATTCTTACGTTCACATACAACGGGTGTAAGACAGTTTTACACAGCGAAAACACTTAGGGTTAACTTGACGAGCCTAGCATGTGCAGACATGGCCTCGGAACACGGAGACCGAAAGGTCGAGCATGAGTCGTATAGTAGATACGATCAACATGAAGATGTTCACCGACGTTAACTAGTCCGTCTCACGTGATGATCGGACACGGCCTAGTTGACTCGGATCATGTGATCACTTAGATGACCAGAGGGATGTCTATCTGAGTGGGAGTTCATAAGATGAACTTAATTATCCTGAACATAGTCAAAAGACCTTTTGCAAATTATGTCGTAGTTCACGCTATAGTTCTATTGTTTTAGTTATGTTCCTAGAGGAAATATAGTTGAAAGTTGATAGTAGCGATTATGCGATCACTAGAACGCTTATGTCCTTGATGCACTGCTCAGTGTGCTGAACCCCAAATGTCGTTTGTGGATGTTGCGAACATCGGACATACACGTTTTGATAACTACGTGATAGTTCAGTTAAACGGTTTAGAGTTGAGGCACTAAAGACGTTTTTGAAACGTCACGGAACATATGAGATGTTTCGAGGGCTGAAATTGGGATTTCAGGCTCGTGCCCACGTCAAGAGGTATGAGACCTCTGACGATTTTCTTAGCCTGCAAACTAAGGGAGAAAAGCTCAATCGTTGAGCTTGTGCTCAGATTGTCTGAGTGCAACAATCACTTGAATCGAGTGGGAGTTGATCTTCCAGATGTCATAGTGATGTTTCCCCAAAGTCATTGCCACCGAGCTGCTAGAGCTTCGTGATGAACTATAACATATCAAGGGTAGAGATGATGATCCTTGAGGTATTCGCGTTGTTTGACATCGCGAAAGTAGAAATCAAGAAGGAGCATCAATTGTTGATGGTTGATGAAACCACTAGTTTCAAGAAGGGCAAGGGCAAGAAGGGATACTTCATGAAACGGCAAATCAGCTGCTGCTCTAGTGAAGAAACCCAAGGTTGAACCCAAACCCGAGACTAAGTGCTTCTGTAATAAGGGGAACA
>NW_021227014.1:0-1619 GCF_002162155.2 Triticum dicoccoides | reverse complement strand
GGTATTCCTCAAGTGATATCTTCAGACCGTGGCAGCATCTTTACCTCCAAGTTTTGGGATTCTTTTCAGAAGGCCATGGGCACCAACATCCGCTTCAGCACAGCTTTCCATCCTCAAACAAGCGGTCAAGTCGAGCGTGTCAACCAAATTCTTGAAGATATGCTCAGGGCTTGTGTGATCTCCTTCGGCATGAAGTGGGAGGACTGTCTTCCTTATGCTGAATTCTCTTACAACAACAGCTTTCAAGCAAGTTCGGGCAAGGCCCCCTTTGAAATTCTATATGGCAGGAAGTGCCGTACCCCTCTCAACTGGTCTGAAACCGGTGAACGTCAGCTGCTGGGTAATGACTTAATCACAGAAGCAGAAGAAATGTGCAAAGTCATTCGTGATAACCTCAAAGCAGCTCAATCCCGCCAGAAGTGCTACTATGATAGTAAGCACCGTGATCTGGTTTTCGAGATCGGAGATCACGTTTACCTCCGCGTCTCTCCTATGAAAGGTACTCGTCGCTTCGGTATCAAAGGGAAGCTTGCCCCTAGATACGTGGGACCTTTCAAGATTGTCAGCAAGAGAGGCGACCTCGCCTATCAACTTGAGCTTCCTTCAAACTTTGCAAATGTTCATGATGTGTTCCATGTCTCTCAGCTTCGAAAGTGCTTCAAGACTCCTGACCGCACCGTCAACTTCGAGGACATTGAGCTCCAAGAAGATCTCTCCTATCGTGAGCACCCAGTTGCTATTCTTCAAGAGACTGAACGCAAGACTCGCAACAAGTCAATTAAATTTCTTAAAGTTAAGTGGTCTCACCATTCCGACCGTGAAGCTACCTGGGAACGCGAGGATCACCTCCGTTCTGAGTACCCGGAGTTCTTTCAGTCCTAGATCTCGGGACGAGATCTTTTCGTAGTGGTGGAGTGTTGTAACGCCCGAGATATACTTTCCATATTTGTATCCAACTCTTGCCGTCTCCGGCGCTAAGTTATATTTATTTCTCGGGTTTGGGTCTTTGTCTCCGTGTGTTGTTTTCTTTTTTTCGTGCATCTCTTATCATGTCATCACGTGCATTGCATTTGCATACATGTTCATCTCATGCATTCGAGCATTTTCCCCGTTGTCCGTTTTGCATTCCGGCGCTTCGTTCTCCTCCGGTGGTCATTTCTAGTCTTCTTTCGTGTGTGGGGTTTAAACATTTCCGGATTGGACCGAGACTTGCCAAGCGGCCTTGGTTTACTACCGGTAGACCGCCTGTCAAGTTTCGTATCATTTGAACTTCGTTTGCTACTCCAACGGTTAACCGAGGGACCGAAAAGGCCTCGTGTGTGTTGCAGCCCAACACCCCCCAAATTTGGCCCAAAACCCACCAAACTCTACTCCATGTCCTAGAGCGTTCGATCACGATCGTGTGGGCGAAAACCGCACCTCATTTGGACTCTCCTAGCTCCACTTATGCCTATTTATACCCCCTCCATTCGGATCTCTTCTTCCCCCGTCCGAAACCCTAGTTCAAAAAAAAAAACAGATCAACCCCGCCACCGACGGACGTGTCCGGATCCGACCGGACAACGTCCGCCCCGCCGCCGCAGCGAGTCCCGTGCCGCCACGTGGGCGAGGCCCACATC
>NW_021227013.1:0-3242 GCF_002162155.2 Triticum dicoccoides | reverse complement strand
GGCTTTGAATTTCTTCGTCGTCCACATCCCAACCCTCCTGGCCGTAGTCCGGCCAGGGCTGTCCGGATAGCGAGAGATGCTTCAGCGATTTTAAGATGTCGCCGAAGGGTGAGTGTTGAAAGATGTCCGCAGCGGTGAACTCCATGATCGGCGCCCAATCAGATTCGATTGGCAGGGGCGCGGGAGGTTCAGAGTCCGGCAGGGAGTCCGGGACCTCGGAGTCATAAGCTTTATAAGGGACGAGGTCAGTGTTCGGCTCCATCACCGTGGAAGTTGCAGCTCCCGAGGCGGTGTCCAGCCATCCATCCTCGATCTGCGCGGTTAGCTCCGGACCATGGGTCGGAGTGGATTCGTGTGCAGCCTCCAAGGTACTGTCCGGCGGCAGAGTTAGGTCGTGCCCATCGTGACAGTGTGGCACGCTCGGCTGTGGCTCGGATGCATCGAAGATCAAGTCTCCACGGATATCGGCCGTGAAGTTTAGGCTTCCAAACCTGACCTGACGGCCAGGGGCGTAGCTTTTGATCTGCTCCAGATGGCCAAGCGAATTGGCCCGCTGTGCGAAGCCGCCGAATACGAAAATCTGTCCGGGGAGAAAAGTCTATCGGTGACGACACAGAGGAACTCTCAATGAATGCACCAATGTCGGTGTCAAAACCGGTGGATCTCGGGTAGGGGGTCCCGAACTGTGCATCTAGGCGGATGGTAACAGGAGACAAGGGACACGATTGTTTTACCCAAGTTCGGGCCCTCTTGATGGAGGTAAAACCCTACGTCCTGCTTGATTGATATTGATGATATTACAAGAGTAGATCTACCACGAGATCAAGGAGGCTAAACCCTAGAAGCTAGCCTATGGTATGATTGTTGTAATGGTTGTTGTTCTCTCCTACGGACTAAAGCCATCCGGTTTATATAGACACCGGAGAGGGCTAGGGTTACATAGAGTCGGTTACAATGGTAGGAGATCTACATATCCGTATCGCCAAGCTTGCCTTCCACGCCAAGGAAAGTCCCATCCGGACACGGGAGGAAGTCTTCAATCTTGTATCTTCATAGTCTTGGAGTCCGGCCGACGATGATAGTCCGGCCGATGATAATAGTCCGGCTATCCGGACACCCCCTAGTCCAGGACTCCCTCAGTGGGGTTACTTTTGTAACACACCCTACATTTTGGACAAGCCCGTCCCTTAGTCACGGTTCACCCCCTCCCATCGCCTCCTTTTCGCCATTCGAAATCCAAGGCAACCATAACCTCTCCGCTCCAGCCGCGAAACCTCACCCTCCTCCGTCCGCCACCTCACCGCTGCCCAGCCGGAGCCTCTTCCCCGACGATGTTGTCCACCGCAGCAGCTCGACGTCCCTGGTGCACCTCCCCGGATGATGACCAGTCGTCCATCTCGTCGTCCCATAGGTTCAGCCGCCTCGTCCTCCACCTCCATGTAGCTGCTCCAACGATCGCCTTGTCTATCGCGGCTGCTCCATCCCCACAAGGCCACCTTAACCTACTCCACTGGAACCGCATCATCCTCACCGACTCCTTGGACGAAGCCGATGCCTACTCGGTGCCAACAAAAGAGGTTGTACACTCATCGCATCGCACCTTCTCCTTAACTCGACCTCCCAGCGCCGCCGGGCTCCATCCCGGACCACCATGGAGTCGCTACCTTGAAGCCGGCGCCGCGGGCGACATCTCCACTACGGCTCTCCCCCAGTGCGAGGCCCCTTCGGCGGCGGCGGCCATACCAGCCGGATCTGCTGCTGCTGATCCGGCTCTCGCTCGATCGCTCGCTCGGCAAGTTGCTGCTGGTCCGGCTCTTGCTCGCTCGCGCTGCTACTGCTGCTATCCCCCTCGCTCGTGCTGCTGCTCTGCTCCGATTTAGCTACTGAAACAACTTTTGGGTCAGTTGATTTTCAGGGGGGTTGGCTCGCCAAAGTTAAGTAAGGACCACCCGCAGCGGGGACGGGGGCTTGCTGGAGAGGTACCCCACTATCTATCTCAGGGTTCAGGGTGGGGGCAGGGGTCTTGAGGGCTGGCCGGGGCTGCGGCGGACCGGCGGTGGGGAGTTGTTTTGGATCAGCGAGGCAGCGCTGGGGCCGGCGGTTTGGCCGGTGATGGCTGGAGGCTCAGGGGGTGCAGGTTGAAGATGAACTGCAGGCCCTTCCTAAACTACATGTCAAGTGCCTCTATGCTACCATTGCATTCAGTTTTGACAGTAACATTCAGATTTCATATCAGGAAAAAAAAGTTTGGCTTGGTAACTTTCGCACGACCATCATGATAAGTATGGTATGAGCAACATGATAACTATACCATGATTAGGCTGGTAAATACAATACGAGAAGGTTAAGGCATGTGGAAGTATGGCAATTTAACACAGAAATTACCGATGAAAAATGTTTCAAAAAAATTTCCCCTTTGGATGAAAGATACCATGATGTTTAAAACGTAAGATATTAGTTATCAAGTTTGCGGTGTATACATTATCACGATTTTTACACAGAAATTACTGGGTGTATGTTTTTTGACAAAAAAATCTGGTCAAAAATTAAATTGCATTTCTATGGGAGTTATCAACTTTGTATGTGTCTATTACCATGCTATTTAGATAGAAATTACCGGGGTTGCCCCCCACCCCTCGCCATACTCGCCACATTTACCAGGATCGGGTACATAAGTTATCGGGTCTATCATGTATGAGTTATCATGTTTTTTGCACAGAAGTTACCGTGGCATGTTTCAGCGACCTGCCCCACCCCCACCCTCGCTGACCAAGTTACCAGGACCGGGGTACATAAGTTATCAGGTCCGCCATATTTGATTTATCATGTTATTTGCACAGAAGTTACCGTGGTTTGTTTCAACAACTCCCCCACCCCCACCCTCACTGAAGTTATCAACAAAGTTTCTAGGACCGGGGCACATAAGTTATCAGGTCTATAAAATGTGAGTTACCATATTGTTCACACGAAAGTTAGCATGAAACGGGTACATAAGTTATGAGGTCTGTGATGTGTGAGTTACGGCTATTCACAGAAAACACACCGGGGGGGTTATATTTCATCAACTCTTTCTCCATGGTTTCCAAAGTTAACATGGCGTTCGTATGTACATGAGTTATCAAGAGTATGTTTAGAGCAAAAAAAATCTGATGTCACAATTACCACAGTGTTGGATAAATTACCGAATGTATGCTTTTCAACAACTTTCCCACGAGTACGTATGTACGTGAGTTATCAGGTCT
>NW_021227012.1:0-557 GCF_002162155.2 Triticum dicoccoides | reverse complement strand
TTTTTTTTACCGATCTGAAATAATCAGTTTCACTTCTTTTTTTGTGAGTTTGGAATTGTGGGATCTAGTGAAATCAATTGATATAATTGAGAAGTTGATGAATGAATCAACTTTTGTGTCATTTGGTTTTGTGATCTAAAATTGTACACAATAGTGTGCACATATGCGAAATTGATAGTTTGTGAAATATAAATTTACAGTCTTTTGTAAAAATGTGGTAGTGAAATTTCATATATATACACTCCATCGAGGCCAGAGGCATCACATTCACACGCCGATCCACCGCCACCTGGAGCGATACTGCTAGCTACGACCATGGACGCCAACGCCGATGCCCGCTCCTCGTCCTCGCCCATGCACATCGTCATCTTCCCGTGGCCCGCGTTCGGGCACATGATCCCCTTGCTGGAGCTTGCAGAGCGCCTGGTGGCGCGCGGCCACCGCGTCTCCTTCGTCTCCACGCCGCGCAACCTCAGCCGGCTCCGGCCGGTCGTCGGCGTCCACTTCGTCGCCCTGCCGCTGCCCCGCGTGGACGGCCTCCCGGAGGGAGCCGAGGC
>NW_021227011.1:0-385 GCF_002162155.2 Triticum dicoccoides | reverse complement strand
AAATAAATCCGTACACACCACTAACGATCCAAACCGTGGAGATCTTATGGAACTCAGCCTAGAAAGCAAACTTTACCTGAATAGATATCGTTAACGACGAGCCAACAGAAGTGCAAATAAGGTCGAAGTGAATCAATGGAGATGTGGATGGAGGTGTGGGCAAAGAGAAGGTAGCCGTTGATGATGAATCATATGGACCCATTGGCGACACGAAGAATAGCATGCGACACATGGTGGCGTGGGCGAGGTAGCCCCATGGCTAAAAGGCCCCATAAGTTTGTGCCCTCTATTTCAACACATCACATTACTCATGACAAACAGGAGCAGAACGGGACGAATGGGCAACGAACAATGGAAAAGGAGCAAAAATATTCTCCGACACAAT
>NW_021227010.1:0-385 GCF_002162155.2 Triticum dicoccoides | reverse complement strand
TGGGTCGTCCCTTTATATACTGAGGTTGACGCCCGCTGATTTACAGAGTCCCGAGGCCGGATCATAAACGTGTCCGACTCGGTCTCTATGCCTTCTAACTTACAATACAAGTTACATGAGAGAACCGGTTTACATCTACAGGCCTTAACTCACCCTTGGGCCTTGGACCTTCGTAAAGCGCCATCATCCTTTCATCTTCATGGGCTTCTAATCTTCATAGAGTTAATCCGGCTACTCCTGGCCGGTTTATGTCCAGTAGTAATATCCCCAACAGACCTTATCTCAACTCGGATCCGACTACGTCAAATCCGACCAATTCCTTTCGAGTCGATATTATCCGGTTAGCATCCAATGCTCCATGGCTAGTGAGACCAAGCCATCAACC
>NW_021227009.1:0-1451 GCF_002162155.2 Triticum dicoccoides | reverse complement strand
GTTGTAAGCACAAGAGGATTACGAGTTCAGGCCCTTCTCGGAGGAAGTAACAGCCCTACGTCTCGGTGCCCGGAGGCGGTCGACTGAATTGTGTGTATATGAATAACAGGGGTGCGAACCCTTGATACTGAGGAGGGGGTGGCTTATATAGAGTTCGTCAGGCCCCTCCAGCCCTCAGTAATGCAGGGTTTAAAGTACATTAAGGCTGGGCGTTACTGGTAACGCCCCTAATAAAGTGCTATGATGACCATAAAAGCTACTTAATGACCGACCGTTTGCGTGCGGAGTGACTTTAGAACTCCTAGCAGTCGAGTGCTTGGCTTCGTGGTCGAGTGATAGCTCCATGGTCGACTGTCTTGAATCCGTCGAGTGGGATACCTCCAAGTCGATTGAAAGGTGACTTCTTCTAGGGATGTCCTTGGGTAGGGCACTTAGGACAGGTCCATGCCCCTACCCTAGGTACATAGCTTCATCAGCGCCCATGTCAACCTTGTTCGTTCTAATTTGAACTCGTGCAACCGCACCGTTGTGCCATCGGATACGGGCAAGTTTCTCGCTGGTGTTGGGGTCATCAAATGCGAGCAAGGCCAATGATACTTGTGTGGCCTCTCACACTGGCATCAACGGGTTTTGAGGTGCACCTCGTAAGCAACTCCACCATAAGATCTGCCGTCCCTTGTTGTCCCACCCGGCTCATCAATTTGATAGATCATTTCTTTTTCATTATATTTGATCACTTGTTGTTTGGAAGACTTGCGCGCTTGATACAACAACCAATCCTGAACCTTGAATGGATAGTCCATCTTTTCGCTAATCCACTTGGCCGTGATTTCAGAATGCTTTAGGAAGTACTCGTTGAGCTTGATGAAAGTGTACTTGAGTATTGCGGTCACCGGCAAGGAACGGACACCCTTCAACACATTGTTGAAGCATTCCACCATGTTACTTGTCATGTCCCCATATCGCATACCTCCTTCATCGTAAGCGCGTGACCACTTTTCCTTATCCGGAAAGTGCCTAACCAAGAATTCTTTCCCCCCTTTGTTCTTCTCCAAAGCCTTGAGGAGTTTATTATATCATCTTTTGAATGTGTCGGTGTTGAATGCAACGCAAACAAGGGTAAGGTCTTTGCAAAACTCCTTGCTCTTGCATGCCCGGTAAAAGTTTGCAACAAAGTGTCTCATGCACCAACGGTGTTGAAACTTTGGAAGACCGGGAATATCAACATCTATTGCTTTGAGAATCACATGATGGCGATCTGATATAATGCATACCTCTCGCTTGCCTATCACCTTGGTTCTCACATGCCCCATGAACCACTCCCAATTATCATCGTGCTCCGAAGGCACCAAGGCAAATGCCACCGGCAACACGTTATCATTTGAAGAGTGGGCCATCGCCACCATCAATGTGCCCTTGTATTTGCCGGTCAAGAATGTACCATCTATAGA
>NW_021227008.1:0-4951 GCF_002162155.2 Triticum dicoccoides | reverse complement strand
ACAGGTCAACGAACGTGTTCACACAATATACCGACTAGAGAACGATATATACACAAGGATATAAAACTAGAGACAACAACATACCGAGATGGAACCTACGAGAGAGCAAACACCAATGTACACCATGACATGGGTTTGGCCATAAAGTGGAACAAACTTGAACACAAGCAGAGCGACAATAGCAAGTACTACGGCCACATAACACATGAAGGCTGAAAAACAACATGAGTCAGTTAGCACTCACTGTTAATCACAGTGAAGTTGATAAAGCACGGTAAGTGACACTGGAAGGAACATTCCGAAATCGGCAGATGCAAACAATGCATACCTGGTTCAGTGGCCAGATCCCAAACTTCTGTCACTGACTCAATTTGACGCTCTTGCGGGGCATGAAGGACAATGGTGGTGGATCCCACGACACATAGGACGCATCCGAGAACGCCGAATATGTGCAGCTTCTCACGCAGCATTACGTGTGCAAGTACAGCACTGCAAGACAAAAACAAACCCCCAGATTAATGATGGAACCAGTAAGAATCTCATGAGAGGAAACACAGGAAGGAAGGATATTGTAACCCAGAAGCCTTGCCTGATGATTATGCTGAGAGCACCAAGGGGAGTAACCAAAATGGCTGGCGCAAAGGCATAAGCCACGAAATTTGCAACTTCCCCAACAACCACTGCAAAGGAATTTAGAAATGCAGATGTTACAGGATAAGTTGAGGTACCTATACAGAGAAATAAAATAGAGTAGAAGATAGAGAAGAGCGCTTGCTTACTTGTTATCATGCCAACCCACCAAAGAGGCTCATATAAGTAAGAATAACCACCAACCCCTGTGATAACATGGAGCATCAGTAGTTTAGTACAGTTAATTATACACATGAAGCACAAGACTTAAGATATGAAACATGGTCACGGATTAGCTTAGGATATAACAGTTTGGGGGCATCAACAAGTTTTTTTTGTTCAGAGTGCTTGACCGAGCAGCGAGCAGAGTAAGCGATTGTGCGGCAGTAAGATCACAAACCCAATCCTGAGCATTTGATGCATGAATTACAGTGTGGTGCCACGCCTAATGTGAATAAACATCGGAAGGACACAAAATGTCATAATAAAAGTGTAAATTGCGGGCGACACGCCATATAACACATTCAGTGAATATAAAGCGAGATAGGCATGAGGCAGGTGAGTAGGAGGCAAATCTGTGATGAGCCGGCCCTAATCGCTGCCACAACAAAGCTCCAGCTTGTGTCCTGAGCAGCCACATGGATGGATATTGGAATCTACTTACTGTATGTTTCTACTCTCATCCGAATAATAAACTACTGTACTAGAGTATGTTAACACTGAAATGGGGATTGCATTTTTGTGCAGAGGATAGGGTGGTCAGTGGCGAATCGGGGGAAAAGAAGTGATTTTTAAGGGCGTTGGCCCCGAATTGCGCGTCGTCACCGGAGCGGAAGGGGGAGGAGGGGAACGGGGGGAGTTACCGGCCCTGACGCCGCCGGAGGAGGAGGCGGCCTTCTTGAGGCCCTTCTTCTTGATGATGAAGCTGGCGCCGATGAAGAGGCTGGAGGAGATGGCCAGCACCAGCCCCTTGATGTTGTCCGACGACATGCCCGTGTACCACCTCCCGCCCCCCGACGCCGACCCGCCGTCGCCGGCGCCGGCCGAGGCGCCGTCCATGCCGAGCCCTAACGCCGCAACGACAAGGAGGAGGAGTAGCGAGGGCGCGTCGGCCTCATGCGGCGCGAGATCGGCGGCGGCTTGCGGAGCAGAGCGGAGCAGGAGTCGGAGTCGGAGTCCAGCCGCGGCGGGGCGGGGCGGGGGGTGGTGGCGCGGCGAGGGTTGGTCGTTGCTTGTTGAGCACAATTTTTCTCTTCCTTTTTCCTTTTTTTTTTGCTTCACTCGGAGCAGAATTATTCATTCCAGCACCAGCTCATTTGTGTGTGTGTTCAGCCCTGTCACTAATTTTCTTACTGATATTTGTGTTTTCATCTGTGAAAGCGATTATCTTCTGAACTTTTTGCACACAATACATACACAAACGCTCATCCACTTATCTCTATAAACGCACACACACGCTATTCCTATGAGCACCTTGATTAGTTCCTTTACTGGCCTGGAAATAGAAAATGAATCTTGTCTTTTTCCCTAGAGGTGACTCCGAGTTATCGAACCCACAAAGGACAGTACTCTTTAAGCTAGGGGTCTTAAACAAGTGTTTGCGAGAGAATTAAATTTCACCTTTGACCGGATCGTAAATCAAGCTGGCGTCGAAACACTTATAATAAAAATAGGCATATGTATGAGGACTTTATGCTTCAACCATATGTTTGTGTCGGGATCATCATGATCTTAATTTGTAATTTGGAAGTCATCCATCAAGATGTGCTTGCTACGTATTGAATGGGGGATGGGTCCAAATTATGTCTTGACCAGCACGCATCCTGCATCAAGACTCGGTTGTCCAGTCGAAGGGCCTATCCATCACGCTGGGTTGCCCTAGTAATTAAGACAACAATAACAAGACAAAAGCATTGGCTTTAATAAATACACCTCTTGAATCCCCAAGGATAGGATCCGTGTTGCCATACTAAACTTTTCTGTCATTGGTGTTCAGAATAACACCAGCAAGTCCAGCATTTTGCTGGTCAATTGGCCTTAAGTTATCCTGATTCTTCAAGAAATGTTTAAAGGTTTCATTCTGCTCCGAAAGTCATCCATCAAGATGTGCTTGCTACGTACTGAATTGGGGGATGGGTCCAAATTACATCGACCTACACGCATCTTGCATCTTACATCGACCTACACGCATCTTACATCAAGTTATAAAAGTTGGATAATATGTTATCGAATAAAGAAAACTATGGTTGAAGAATTTATTCAAGAATTGAAAGGGTGTTCATTTTTTATTCTTTTGAAATATTCTGAGACCACATTCAAACACTACTCCATGAATGCCTAGCAGTGGCGGTCGCAAAAAGGCCATGAGTGGCGGGCTAGGCTCTCAGGGCCGCCCGCCGCGGAGCTCCCGCCACTGCTATAACCGCATCAGTGGAGGGCACCCGCCCACCACTGGCAGAGAGTCTGCAGTGGTGGGCGCACATCCCTGTCGACCAGTGGTTAAATTTAAAGCAGTGGCAGTCTTGTTTCAGCGCCCGCCACTGAAAGCACTGTGATGCAAATTAAAAACTTTGTAGTCATGGCAGCATATTTGCTGCCATGGCTGCATTTTGCATGTCACAATTGCAATACGCTGCGATATGAAAATACGATACATATTGCAGCATATGCTAACCACTAGCTATTTGTTATCAAGCAATAATAAGTACAACATAAAGCAATAAACATATATATGTTCAACAAAACTCTAACAAAATAAGTGCATATATCATATATGTTCAATAAAGAGCTATAGCTAGTCCCAGAAAGCAGTACATATATGTAAGATATCCTGGTCACCACCAAAAATACGTACTACAGTGATTGTTGGACATCGTACCACAGATAGATTTTGTTCCCTCCCTCATGACCCTCGTCAAATTCATGAAGAAAAAGTAAGAACGGCTTCCCAGCTTGCATCCCGAATTTTGTGGCAATGTCAATCCAATTTTGACCATGCAAATACGTTTCCCTCCCTAGTTAGTGAGAGTGAGGGTCAAGGGAATGCCATTTTTTAATAGCATCATGTCGAACTGAATCGTCCAGTCCTTATCAATGGCCAGGTTGGCCGCATGCATGAACTCCTCCCTTCACCAACAAGGGATAAGTTGAGTTTGATAAAAAGAAAACAAAAATAAAACAATTGTGGGTGCAACATTACCAAACCACAAGCTATAACACTTACTAAAGGGAACATACTGCCCACTCCATAGGGTCCTCGTGAAGATCAACACATATCTCATTGCAAGTTAGGTGAACTTTGAAACACTGGTCGACACAGAAGTGGCATCCTTCGTATGTCATGGGTATATAGAAGTGGCATCCTTCGTTCATTCCCTATGCTCATGTTTTGGAATAAATATGCATGTGAATATTGATACCGAGAAGACATGGATATATAGAATAAAAGGCTGCCAATTATGTAAATATATTAAACATCAACCAATATTAAAGGCTATGGATGTACAGAAAAATTATGCATTAATTACTTATACTAAAAAATGAAACATTGAGTGTATGAAATCTCACAGAATGGAAATTAATCAACGTCTCATGGTATTTTCTACACTCTTTTGAAGCCCTGTATGTTGGAGCACCCCAAATAAATATGCATGTGAATATTGATATGGATATGACATGGGTATATAGCTACCAATCATGCGGAAATCCGTTGGTGCTCCTAGGAGCACACACTCCTGCACGTGAAAAAAATATTTCAAAGTGTGAAAAAATTCCAAACAAAAATTTGACGCATACATCTCGACATTATATGTGTGCACGTCAAGTTTCGGACAAAACCAAAGTTTTTCGTGGCTTGTGTAAAAAAGACAATAGAATGTCTTGTGAAAAGCATTTTTTAATACCCAAATTTGTCTTTTTCGTACGCGACACATAAGTTGTTGGTTTTCCGCGAAACGACTTTGTGAACATGTACAATATCGAGATGTACGGGCCAGTTTTTGTTTCGATTTTTTTTGACATTTCAAAATATGTTTGAAACACAATTTAAAAACCAGGAGCGCGTGTTCCCATGTGCCAACATGCCACTCTCTAAATATATTAAACATCAACCAATATTAAAGGCTATGGACGGACATAAAAATTGGGCATGACTTATGCTAAAAATAATGAAACAATGAGTGTATGAAATCTCACAAAACAAAAAGTAATCGATATTTCATGATATTTTCTACTCTCTTTTGAAGCCCTATATTGTTGGAGCACTCCAAATAAATATGTATGTGAATATTGATACCGAGAAGACATGGATATATAGAATAAA
>NW_021227007.1:0-1708 GCF_002162155.2 Triticum dicoccoides | reverse complement strand
AGGATATGCCATACTTCGGCCCCGCCCACTTGACATAGGGATTCTCCCTGGTTGCGGGGGACAAGGCATAACAACTTCTTCCACAATCCGAAATGAGCCTCGCACCTAGAAATAACTCACAAAGGGCGACATACCCTGCTATATGTAGCATGGACGCTGGGGTAAAATTGTGCAACTGGAGGCCGTAGAACTCCAGAAGCCCACGAAGGAATGGGTGAATAGGAAACCCGACGCCCCTTAACAGATGCAGAATTAAGCATATTTGCTCCTCTGGACACGGATTGGGGGATCTCTCCGCTTGTTCTCTGCCGTTATAGGTGGCCACTCCGGCTCGGACAGGGACCATGAACGCTGGCGGGAGGAGCCCTTGGGTTTGTAACCTTACCAAACGGCTATGGGGAACTGAACACTCTCCCCAGTCCCCCGGCTTGGGGTAAGGGGAGCGAGCAGAAGAGCTACGACGACCGGCCATGTTGGAATTGTTTTTTCTGGGCGCTCTGTTGGATGCTTGCTCAGGGAGGAAGAGTGAGGTTTGGATCTGGGAATCACCGTCTCTTCAAATAGATGGCTAGCTCGAAGGACCGAGGGTGGCAAATGCAAAAATGCCTCGACTCCTCGCATTCGCTCGACACGTGGAAATGGTCATTATTGAAACACTGAAGCCGAGGAGTACAACATTGATGAAGATGCCGGACACTGTTTGTCATGATGGGAACATTGGAGTATTCGGAAGGAGGAACCCGCCTTGCAATGCCGAAGACAAGACTGCGTGCCGGACTCGTCATCATTGAAGCCTGGTTCAGGGGCTACTGAGGGAGTCCTGGATAAGGGGGTATTCAGACAGCCGGACTATATTCATCGTCCGGACTATAGAAGCATCAAGATACAAGACTCAAGACTTCAGCTCGTGTCCGAATGAGACTCTCCTTTGCGTGGAAGACAAGCTCGACGATCCGGATATTATGTTTCCTTCCTTGTAACCGACTCCATGTAAACCCTAGCTCCCCGGTGTCTATATAAACCGGAGAGGATGGTCCTTAGAAGGCTGATCACAATTACAATCATACCATCATAGGCTAGCTCTTAGGGTTTAGCCTCTACGATCTCGTGGTAGATCTACTCTTGTATTACACATATCTTCAATATTAATCAAGCAGGAAGTAGGGTTTTACCTCCATCGAGAGGGCCCGAACCTGGGTAAACATCGTGTCCCTTGCTTCCTGTTACCATCAGCCTAAGACGCACAGATCAGGACCCCCTACCCGAGATCCGCCGGTTTTGACACTGACAGCTGCCACTCGCATCGCCGACAGCATCGATCTCGACAGCTTCTGCGACCTAGCCAGTCCTTCTCCCGCTGAGTGATTAAAAAACATTATGCCACAACTTTTATTTGCCTCAGAATGCCGAGTGGATTTGTAAGCATTAAAACTCCTTCGGGCCTGATGCCCAAGCACTTTATTCTGCGGTTAAGAACCTTCGAATTTATCATCTCATATATTGCATCTGTCTTCGAACGAAATCCGCTTTTCTCTCGAACTGTTGTCTGTTTGCTTGATGCAGCTTCTGGAAGAGGGGGGCCAGTCGCCTGATCGGGCGATCCTTGAGCAACATTGGTCGGCTTATCAGCGAGGAATTTCAGCAATGGTCCTGCGTTCCAGTCGACCGATTGGGTGATCGTTGAGTAGCATTGAACAGCTCATCAGCA
>NW_021227006.1:0-412 GCF_002162155.2 Triticum dicoccoides | reverse complement strand
GATACCCCCTAATCCAGGACTCCCTCAGGTGTCCTTAGATTATCTTGGGCGTGCCATGGGCATCCCCAAGCTTAGGCTCTTGCCACTCCTTGTTCCATAATCCATCAAATCTTTACCCAAAACTTGAAAACTTCACAACACAAAACTTAAAGTAGAAAATCTCGTGAGCTCCGTTAGCGAAAGAAAACAAACAACCACTTCAAGGTACTATAATGAACTCATTCTTTATTTATATGGGTTTTATACCTACTGTATTCCAACTTCTCTATGGTTTATAAACTATTTTATTGGCCACAGATTCATTAAAATAAGCAAACAACACACGAAAAACAGAATCTGTCAAAAACAGAACAGTCTGTAGTAATCTGTAGCTAGCGCAAGATCTGGAACACCAAAAATTCTAAAATAAATT
>NW_021227005.1:0-880 GCF_002162155.2 Triticum dicoccoides | reverse complement strand
AGCATATTACTCAAACAGTAGCATCAAATTCATGATGGACAATACGCAAAACACTGCCTCATTGAACCAATGGCAATAAATTGACATGCAAAACAATAGCACTATTATGTCATGACACTAATAATATTCCCTCCCTGCTCCACCACATGATTCACCTCCATAGACAAACATTCACACGTACATGATTCAGCATAGGGTCCTACTAAAGATTTGTTTAACTCCAACAGGAAAATTAGGCAGTAATAAATTAGTGGTACTTAAGTGCTCCTAATTAATTAAGTGAGACATCAGAAGTGGAAGGGCTCCCTGGAGGATCATCTCACATGTAAGGTAGTTGCTGCCGGAGCCCTTGAATAGCCTCGACTAAGGCCTCTAGCTTCAGCAAGATCGCCTTGGCACTGTTTATTCTTCTTCTTCTTCCTCTTCATGCTATGTTCCTCTTTCTCCTCACCAGTTGGTGAAACCAAGTACATGATTGGCCTTCTAATTCAGAATTGGTTTTTTCAATGAGGGAGTACAAGTGTACTAGTAAAAAACAACATTATTTTCTCATGGCAGTCGGAAAATAGAGATGAACACATGCATTAAATATCATTCTTACCTAAAGGAAGGTTATGGCACCAATATGGATGATGAGGATTGGAACACAGATCTCCCTTTGTGCAGTTACACCAAAATGAACCAACTGTTCCATCTGACATTCCAGTTAAACAGCACAAAAGTCACTTCTTTTAACAAGAGTTTTGTGAAGTGCACCAAAAGGTCACAACAGCAACCAGGTGAATTGGATATCCCTGTTTGCACAAAAAGGCACAGATGAAATAGTCAGAGTCTCAAACAATTACAGGCAAAAACATTTGGCTAAACTTGTCAGAGTCTC
>NW_021227004.1:0-1097 GCF_002162155.2 Triticum dicoccoides | reverse complement strand
TTTTTTTTTCTGATTATGGTCCTTTCAGTATTTGATTCTTGCTTGTATATTAAGAATTAAGTTTCCCTGGTTAGAAGTAACCATCAGTTCTTTCTACTTTCTGAAGAACTAGCATTCTTTTCTCTTTATTTTTTCGTCCATATTAAATTGTTTGGCACAAACATACATCTGAAATAAATGCAAGTCTATATCAAGTACTGAGATTAAGATGGATGGGAGGTCATGGATGCTGGGTCGGAATTTGAATGCTAATGCCTTCACTACTTTGTTGTGCTGTTTATCTTACACGGTTATGAGTCCGGTGTGTGGATCGGTCATCGGTGAAAGCGGCCGCCTAATTTCAGAGTTCTTCCTTTGTTCTCCGAGGACCAAACC
This sequence comes from Triticum dicoccoides, assembly GCF_002162155.2. Lineage (NCBI taxonomy): Eukaryota > Viridiplantae > Streptophyta > Magnoliopsida > Poales > Poaceae > Triticum > Triticum dicoccoides. The sequence continues at coordinate 722 of NW_021227004.1, read as the reverse complement.
AACGATCAATGTGTGGTGAGAATGACAGCAGTATGCACCACATTTGCAGTCTTAACTACATGGTAAGCTTTACTAAACTAAAACTTGTCCAAACGTTTGCAACCAACGTTGGAAAATTCATCAGGTTGCAGTTTTGCGGCCGTGTCGAATCGCTTTTATACTTAATATTTTTGATGGGTCGTACAAGCTGGTTGAACTGCCACTGGTTGCTACAACCTACAAATATACAGATCTTCATTATATGACTCACTATATATGAACTTCTCCGTGCATAAATTGTGTTTTAGACGATTCACTGTAGAAATTGGTGTGCTATAACAGTGAGACTGTTCTATATATTGCTATCCAGATTTGACATTTAGTTTCCATAACCTTTATTTTTCTGTTATTATTAAGGACAACATGCTAATTTCTCTAATCCACTCTTATTGTAATGTTATGATTTTGTTTCTAGGTTAGTAAAACTTTTTATTCAGCTCAAAGAGGTCCTGCAGTACATCCTAGGAAATAAAGGCGAGTCAATTCAGTGAGGATAAACTGGATTGCCTTCTATTGTGGCGGGTCAAACTATTTTTTGAAACACCACCACCACCTACATGCTTTTTTCTTCCTTTTCTTTCTAATAGAGCGCTGATTGTACCTACTTAGAAATGTTAGTGGATGCATCCAAATCTGATTTGGCACTTCTTTTTTAAGCTGAATGGAGAGGTCATATTTAGCTA
>NW_021227003.1:0-853 GCF_002162155.2 Triticum dicoccoides | reverse complement strand
GGCGAGTACAGGACTGCAGCTAAGACCCTAGTGGGAGGGTTGCTCACCACTCGGTAGGATTTTTTAAACTTAGGCGAGTACTGGACTGCACCTAAGCCCCCGAATGAGAGGGTTGGTCACCACTCGGTAGGATTTTTTAAACTTAAGCGAGTACTGGACTGCAGCTAAGCCCCCCGAGTGGGAGGGTTGCTCATCACTCGGTAGGATTTTTTAAACTTAGGTGAGTACTGGGCTGCAGCTAAGCCCCCGACTGGGACGGTTGCTCACCACTCAATAGGATTTTTTAAAATTAGGCGAGTATTGGACTGCAGCTAAGCCCCTGAGTGGGAGGGTTTCTCACCACTCCGTCGGATTTTTTAAACTTAGGCGAGCCTTGGCGCAGTGGTAAAGCTGTTGCCTTGTGACCATGAGGTCATGGGTTCAAGTCCTGGAAACAGCCTCTTACAGAAATGTAGGGAAAGGCTGCATACTATAGACCCAAAGTGGTCGGACCCTTCCTTGGACCCTGCGCAAGCGGGAGCTACATGCACCAGGTTTCCCTTAGGAGAGTACTGGACTGCAGCTAAGCCCCCGAGTAGGAGGTTTGCTCACCACTCGGTAGGATTTTTTAAACTTAGGAAAGTACTGGATTGCAACTAAGCCCCCGAGTTGGAGGGTTGCTCACCACTCGGTAGGATTTTTTTTAAACTTAGGCGAGTACTGGACTGCAGCTAAGCCCCCGAGTGGGAGGGTTGCTCACCACTCGGTAGGATTTTTTAAACTTAGGCGAGTACTGGACTCCAGCTAAGCCCCCGAGTGGGAGGGTTGCTCACCACTCGGTAGGATTTTTTAAACTTAGGCGAGTACTGGACTA
>NW_021227002.1:0-3141 GCF_002162155.2 Triticum dicoccoides | reverse complement strand
GAGTTGATCATGAGACTCCTTGAGACTAGCGTGAATACCCTTCAAGGCCTTGTGGGCCTTGTCAAGTATATCAAACTCCTCTTTGAGTCTAGCAAGATCAACCCCGAGTTTGGCCTTCTCGGAATTTAGCACATGAGAAACAATGAGGGCATGATCATAATCTTTCTTTAACTTAGAATGATCAATGTTGTGTGACTCCTCAAGAGCCAAACGAAGACCACGCTCTTCCTCAAGAGCATTGGAAAGATCCGAAATCTCATCGGCATAGTCACGACTATGCCCTTCCATCTTAGAGATGGTGTCTTCGTGATCCTCGATCATGTCATTGGCCTCACCAAGTTGTTCCAAGAGAGCAACAAAGTGCTTCTTGGATTTTCCGTTGAGTTTGCCCTTAAAAGCCTCAAACTCGTTAGCCTCCACATTAGCTCCCTCAAGTTCATTAATGCTATCCATTTGGGGAGGATGATTAATGATGGTAGTTTTGATGTTGGAGGTTACCTTGTTGGTGGCTTTAGCCATGAGGCACTTGGCGGTGATGCTCTCGTTGGGTGAGTCGAAGAGAGACACCCGTGACGTTGTTGCAATGGCAACGGAGGCCATGGCAACCGACTCATCATCTTCATCATTGTCATCATCCTCATTGTACTCTTATTGCACAACCAAAGCCTTGGGAGGAGTCTTCTTGGTGAAGTTGTTCTTGTTGGGGAATGACTTGGCCTTGTCCTTTTGGATGAGTTTGCCACCATTGTCTTCCCTCTTCTCATACGGGCATTCCGCAACGAAATGACTCATGTTGCCGCAATTGTAGCAAGTTCTTACACGTTGCTTGCCCCTTGTGCCACTCGAGTTGTTTTTGCTAAAGTTGGGCCTCGAGTTTTTCTTGCTCCAAAATTGCCTTGAAGCAAGTGCCATGTGTTCATGATATGCATACTTCGTATCTTCGGGGTTGCTCTCCTCTTCTTCCTCTTCTTCTTCTTCCACGGTGAGCTTGGCCTTCAATGCAAGGTTAGGCTTCTTTGCCCGTTGAGAACGGAGCACCGCATTGTCGGCGGTCTTGTCCAAAATGTTCATGGCCACAAACTCATCCAACACTTCGCTTGAGGTCAAAGTGTGGAAGTCCGGTCTTTGATGAATGACGGAGGACATGGCCTTGTGGTAGGGCATCATTGCCTTGAGGAATTTGCGCTTGATCCAATTGTCATCTGTGTCCTTGCTCCCGTGATCTCATAGTGAGACCTCGAGTTTGGTTACTCTCCGATAAAGCTCACGAGGTTCTTCATCTTCCTTCATTGCAAACTCATCGGCCTCATCTTGTACCACTTCATAGTTGGAGCGTTGAATGCTTGCGCTTACCCGGTAGAGAGACACGACACAATGCCATGCATCTTTGGCCAAGGCGAAGGGACGAAGATGAGGTAGGTCTTCAGGTGGAATTGCATCTTGAATGATGAAGAGAGCATTCTCATTGAATTGATTGTCCGCGGCTTCTCGAGGAGTGAAGTTGTTTGGATCATGTGGATAGAAACCTTCTTCAATGATTCTCCAAAGGTTAGTGTTCACATGATTTAAATGACGTTTAAAGCGGTAAACCCAAGAATCAAAATCCTCATTTTTCACAATCTTAGGGGGAGGACCGGCATGATTCAAATGAGTGGAAGGAAACGGTCCACCATAAACAAGTGGTGGTTTCACATGGGCAAAGATGCCGATGCCATTCTTGCCACTAGAAGAAGGAGCCTTTTCACTACTAGCTTCCCCCTTGTCGGGGATAGCATCCGACACCTTGTTGGCGGAATCACCCACTTTCAACGGTGCGGTGGATGGCTTAAGCCCCTCAAGAAATTTAGTAAACATGCTTTCAACTTCGGTCATCATGGAGGTTTTCAATGTTTCCAAGGCTGTTGGGGAACGTAGCAGAAATTCAAAATTTTCTACGCATCACCAAGATCAATCTATGGAGAGACTAGCAACGAGGGGAAGGAGAGTGCATCTACATACCCTTGTAGATCGCTAAGCGGAAGTGTTCAAGTGAACGAGGTTGATGAAGTCGTACTCGTCGTGATTCAAATCACCGATGATCAAGTGCCGAACGCACGGCACCTCCGCGTTCAACACACGTAGAGCCCGGTGACGTCTCCCACGCCTTGATCCAGCAAGGAGAGAGGGAGAGGTTGAGGAAGACCCCATCCAACAGCAGCACAACGGCGTGGTGGTGGTGGAGGAGCGTGGCAATCCCGCAGGGCTTCGCCAAGCACCATGGGAGAGGAGGAGTAGGGAGAGGGGTAGGGCTGCACCAAGAGAGATCGAATCGTGTGTTTAGCAGCCCCAAACCTCAACTATATATAGGGGGAAGGGGGGGCTGTGCCCCCTTTAGGGTTTCCCACCCCAAGGGGTGCGGCCAAGGGGGGAGGAGTGCCTCCCAAGTCAAGTGGAGGCCTCCCCCTTTAGGGTTTCCCCTTCCCATGCGCATGGGCCTTGGGGGGCTGGTTCCCTTGGCCCATAAAGGCTAGGGCGCCCCCTTACAGCCCATGCTACTGTATTGGACGTGGTGGAACAATTTCCGGACCTCCGGACCCCTCCGGAATCCTCCGGAACCTTCTGGAAGCTTCCCGGTACAATACCGAAAAAACCCGAACTTTTTCCGGAACCCGAACAACAACTTTCCATATATAAATCTTTACCTCCGGACCATTCCGAAACTCCTCGTGACGTCTGGGATCTCATCCGGGACTCCGAACAACATTCGGTTACCACATACAAGCTTCCTTTATAACCCTAGCGTCATCGAACCTTAAGTGTGTAGACCCTACGGGTTCGGGAGACATGCAGACATGACCGAGACGTTCTCCGGTCAATAACCAACAGCGGGATCTGGATACCCATGATGGCTCCCACATGTTCCACGATGATCTCATCGGATGAACCACGATGTCAAGGACTTAATCAATCCCGTATTCAATTCCCTTTGTCTATCGGTATGTTACTTGCCCGAGACTCGATCGTCGGTATCCAATACCTTGTTCAATCTCGTTACCGGCAAGTCACTTTACTCGTTCCGTAACACATCATCCCGTGATCAACTCCTTGGTCACATTGCGCATATGATGATGTCCTACCGAGTGGGCCCAGAGATACCTCTCC
>NW_021227001.1:0-553 GCF_002162155.2 Triticum dicoccoides | reverse complement strand
AATTTATGACGACTGGCCCACGCGTCAGCGGCGGCGCTCGTCCTTTTTTAAGCCGACCGTGCGGCGGGGCCGTCCTCATCCAAACTCGCCGTCCTCATCTGCCCACCTTGCTCCCTCTTCGCCGGCAAACCCTAGCCACCATAACCACAACGAGGATGGGCCTCTTCTCCGGCGCCAGCGGCAGCAAGGCCAAGGGCAAGTCCCCGCCACCCCTTTTCCCTCTGAGTTCCTCCCACCTCCGCCGGCGCCTCGCTGGCAGAGGCAGCGCGTCAACGTGCCAGTGCACCAGGCGGAGTGGCACTGGCAGAAACGCCAGTCTCTGTCGTATCCGGATGTGACGCTGCCGCACGACTGGCATCTGGATCCAGATAGGATCCCAGTGCCAGCGGCGCCACGGACGGCTCGTGCCCACGCGGAGGAGGTGCGGCGCCGGCGGGCGCTGCTGACGGCGGAGCAGCGCCTCGACAAGATCTACGCAACCGACTCGCCCAACTGGCGAGGTGGTTCGCCTTCGAGCACGAGGAAGGCAACGGCGCGTGCGCGAGGTCGACCG
>NW_021227000.1:0-656 GCF_002162155.2 Triticum dicoccoides | reverse complement strand
TAGCAGACACCCGTGTAATGTTTACCTGCAGCAATTTGTCACTTTCTTTTTGTCAGTAAATCTAAGGATAACATTTGGTGCTAAAACTAGCAGGAAAAGCACCTTAATTATTACTGCATCATAGTTAACTTTACTGTATTTAGTTTCAGACACATACATGGATGGTCAGCGAAAACCTAAGCACTTTTGTCAATTCTGATGGATAAGCTGACAACTTTTCTTTAGTTGTTCTGTGTCATTTTCTTCAGTGATATATTTTCTGTGTTCACTAATCAATTTTCTTTTAGTGTAGTTATCAGGTTTCACTAAATCATTGATAGCGCGTTGCTGCGCCCGTCTATCTTTACGATAGAAGGATATGATTTTTAAATATGTGGATACATTTAAAAATAAAGTAGTATAGGATTGTAGGGAAAGATTGTTTTTCTTGGGTCTGATGGGCTTAGAAATAAACATTAAAGACCAAACTGCATGATAGGTATGATTGATCAGAGTGCTAGGTTCGATAATAGTTGTACAATATAAATCATAGACAGCATAAATCCACATGCATATATCCAGGAGGTGACTTTTAAAAGGAAGAAATTGATCTGTTATCAAGGTAATCCAGGAAATTGTTGAAAATATTTTAGGACCATTTGAATATATTAGATATG
>NW_021226999.1:0-792 GCF_002162155.2 Triticum dicoccoides | reverse complement strand
TGCTCATGCACAAGATCCAATACGGAAAGGTGCTCCAGCTGCAAGTGCCAGTGTCGGAGCCACGACTCTTGCTATTCGCGGAGGAGGACGCCCGCTTGTTTTTTGGTCGGCGGCGTGCTCAACATCACCGCGCCTATTGCTATGTCAGTCGTCTGCATTAGAGCGGGGGCGTCCCCGCTGTCGCACTACGCGGCCAAGCTCTGGGCGAGCGGCCCGCCGGGGGAGCCCAAAGGATGGACCGACGCCGTCAAGGTGGAAATTGAGGTGACAAGCAACAAAGATCCCGGTGATGTCGCCGTGCAAGAGCTGACCTTCTTCATAGTTCCGCCCAAGCTGCTGGTCGGGCCTGGGTTGTCCAGGACGGTGTCCCTCCACATTCAGATTGACAAGCTCACCCCTAAATGATTCTATAGTGCCTTCTGTTTATCTTAGTAATATGCTAATGATTCAACTTTAGCTTAAGAGATGGTGGCTTTTGGTGGCGATGCAACCATTACTTCGACATCAAATCAGCAGTTAAAGTAATTTCCAACAGTCGAACGAATAGTTTGTGTTTGTTGGATATAAAGATCCTTTGGGTAAGAAGTATAAGTAGCTTATATGCTTGTTTGTTCAGGAAGTGTTGCATCCTTGGGCGAGTTGACGCCACACATCAAAGTAGTACTACTACTAGTAGTACTCACCCGACTGCGCACCAGGCAGACGAAGCTCGTGTCGTGTTGGTGCCGTGTGTGGCCTGCACATTAACCAAAACCTCGCACCTCCAGCTTAGCCTCTGTGTTTTAAACTTCT